>NC_037677.1:75871641-76051664 GCF_003255815.1 Theropithecus gelada | reverse complement strand
GGCTAGTTTTTTTGTATTTCTTAGTAGAGACGGGGTTTCACCGTGTTATCCAGGATGGTCTCGATCTCCTGACCTCGTGATCCACCCGTCTCGGCCTCCCAAAGTGCTGGGATTACAGGCTTGAGCCCCCGCGCCCGGCCCCTGTGCAGCTTTTCAAATGAACAACACCCATGCCTGTGACCCACCTCCAGGGGTGCTATCTCTAGCATCCAGGCACCTGTGGATTTTGAAAGCACCTAGGTGAGTTTTAGCCCCAGCTAGGGTTGATTTCTTCTTGAAAAATTCTAGTCATTAGATGATTACTGAGGACCAACCTAAATCTTAAGTTCAATGATGTACAATTAAGCATTTATCTTGCCACAATCATGAGAGAAAATTACATCTCGCAGTACGCTCTGTTAGCCTCTTCTAGGACCCCATGAATTTCGGGCAAAGATTTTTAGTACCAAATGTGATATCAGGATTTTAAATCCAGATTTCATTTTCCTGCTGATATTCACCATAGATGAATAGGTTGAGATCTTAGTGACTCCACTCCATTACTGAAATGAATTGAAAGGCTTCAAAAAAGAGTCCCCAACTAAACCATCAATAATGTAAAAACATGTTCCCTGTGGATTGCAAAATAGATGTCTATTTCAATGAGAACATCCTGCGTGACTCTTGTGTGTGGGGGTGACTCATTTAATTAAGCGAGCTCATCATCTCTGTCAGAGCAAAGTCATTCCAAACTCGCTCAACAAATCTTAACAAGAGCACGTCTGCCACCCAGCGTTCAAAGCCAGCATAAAATTCTGTCAGCATTCAGAGAGAATCAGCTCCTCTCCCTATTTCAATTTTACTTTCCATAGCTAAAGTCAATTCAGGAGATTAGGGGTAGGCTTGGTAGTAATAGAAAGAGGCATTATTTAGGTGCAAAACCTGTAGAAACACAAACATTTGCATTCATTACTTATTCACTTACTGGATACTATAAAAATCAATCCAAAACATCATGATTCATATGCCTGATGCTCATTCTCATTAAACTGGCTCCACAAAATTAGCAACCACAACTACATAGGCTTACAGAACCCACATTTAGGGCAAGCAGCTATATGTGGTGACTCCAAGCACGTTTATAAACTTGAGAAGTGTTGCTCTTCGTTAGCTGATGGTAATTTACATTTCAAAGAGGGTAATAGTGAGGACTGTCGTATTTTGGTGCTGAAATTCACATTTCACAAAATACAATTTACATCAAAATGTTCTGTCACTACAAAACGCCTTAGGCTCACAGCTCACTGAACTAAATAGCTCTGTCTCCCCAGGTGATAATGATCAAGACTTAATCACTCATCTAGTTTTTCTCGGCTGGAAATTAAACCTGAATTTACTTACAAGGAGTTGTTGAGGAATAGCTGGGACAGGCTACAGTAAAAGGTCTTGTGGAAGCAAAGATGCAGATGTATCTTTGCAATATAATGTCCTTTCCACCAGCCAGAGTAAGAACCATGTTATAGCGAAAGTGGCTAGGGATGGATCACCAGGTAATGGATTCAGAGACAGGGGCCTATGGGGATAACCAGCATGTTCCTCCTCATGGTCTCACCTCTAAAATGCAGTATACCCTCTTTGCAGTCTCCAAGACTAAACATAAAGTATCTATGACCCATTGGGAACAAATAAAGAACAGCCACAATGGGAATTTATCCAGCCACCACAGTGAAAGTGGTGTAAACCTGACCCTTCCACTAGTTGCATACTTGGCCACAGAGGGAACTAGCAGACCAGCTCCTGTGCTTATCTACATCATCACTCCCATTTAGAGATAGCACTAACCGTCTCACACCAAAGCTGTGCTCTTCCCAGTACCCTGCACAATCAGACTGGAGGTGTCTAGAGGTTTTCCAGACAGGCAGGGAATTCCAGCTCTGTGTTCATCCTTGGCACCGCAAGCCACCTTGGCTGTAAACACCAGAAAAAAAAGATTGTGAAAACTCCAAAGCAATGTGCTTCAAACATTAGACTTATGTGTTGACATAATATGGTACCAGCACTTTCCTGATCTAAATCCACACCAGCAAGAAGTTACCCAAGATTCTTCGTCGCAGGGCAGGATTTTAACAGTAGCCTCTTAAGTAATATCCTTCAGGCCATCAGTGCTTCCTCCAAATCCATTATGCTCTAAATATACTTTTCTATATGCCTACTTTACCATGACACACTCATGCTTTTGCACTTCTCTGGTGGTCTAGAATAAAATCCAAATTGCCTACTGAGATATTTGAGACTTTTCTCAATCTCACCTCCATCAAGACATTGGGGCTTTTCTGATGCTCCATTTCGTGAATCTTCCTTTCTAATCAGTCACATATATTTCACATATATCTACTTACTAGAGAAATTTGCTGGCTTACATTCTTCTGCTCCTTCACTGCTATATTCCTCAAATCTGGAGTGCCCTTACCAATCTTCCCTGCTTGTCCAGATGTTACCCATACTTTGTAGTCTCAGTTTTTAGTCCAATCTTCTTTATGAGAACTTCGTCATGTTAGCTCTCACTGGTGACTCTCACCATGGTATTCCTCCAGCCCTTATAGTCAGCATCAGTTGGTAGAATGAGGTGTTGTGTGTGTGTGTGTGTGTGTGTTCCCACTGCACTGAAGCTCATTTAGGGCATAAACATTTCCAACTCAATTTCTTTTTTTTGAGACAAAGTCTCACTCCGTCATCCAGGCTGGAGTGCAGTGATATGATCTCAGCTCACTGCAACCTTCACCTCCCAAGCTCAAGTGATTCTCATGCCTCAGCCTCCCGAGTAGCTGGGATTACAGGCATGTGCCACTATTCCTGACTAATTTTTGTATTTGTAGTAGAGACAGGTTTTCGCCATGCTGGCCAGGCTAGTCTTGAACTCCTGACCTCAAGTGATCTGCCTGCCTCGGCCTTCTAAAGTGCTTGGATTACATGGTTGAGCCACTGCACCCGGCCCCAACTCAACACTAAAATATATTTATTGAGAATCTACTTTGTGCCAGGCTCTGTGCTCTGCACTATCTTGTATTTCTTTTAACCCCCAACATAACACCTGATGCCCAGCTGGGCTTAAATTGTGTATTCAAGTAATATTTGTAGAAGAAAGAAAAATGAACGCTATTTGAAGGCATAATCCGCGCTAAGCCCTGTAGTAGATGTTTCTATGTGCACTGATTTATTTAATCATAAAAACCACCCTAGAGGTAGGTATAATTTTCCCATTTTTGAGGATAAGAATCCAATATTCTAAGACCTTAAACAATTTACCAAAGAACACCTAAAAACATGGCCAAGTTCAGATCAAAGCTAGTGGTTCCTGTCTCCAGAATATGTTATACTCTACAGTTCCCTTGTCTTTATCACAGTTAAATTTTTCCTCTGCCTAAACTGGCTAGCCATATGTAGAAAGCTGAAACTGGATCCCTTCCTTACACCTTATACAAAAATTAACTCAAGATGGATTAAAAACTTAAATGTAAGACCTAAAACCATAAAAACCCTAGAAGAAAACCTAGGCAATACCATTCAGGACATAGGCATGGGCAAAGACTTCATGACCAAAACACCAAAAGCAATGGCAACAGAACAACAGAAGCCAAAATAGACAAATGGGATCTAATAAAACTAAAGAGCTTCTGCACAGCAAAAGAAACTATCATAGGAGTGAATGGGCAACCTATAAAATGGGACAAAATTTTTGCAATCTATCCATCTGACAAAAGGCTACTATCCAGAGTCTACAAAGAACTTAAACACATTTACAAGAAAAAAACAAACAACCCCATTAAAAAGTGGGCAAAGGATATGAGCAGACATTTATCAAAAGAAGACATCTATGCAGCCAACAGACACATGAAAAAATGCTCATCATCACTGGTCATCAGAGAAATGCAAATCAAAACCACAATGAGATACCGTCTCACGTCAGTCAGAATTGATGATCATTAAAAAGTCAGGAAACAACAGATGCTGGAGAGGATGTGGAGAAATAGGAATGCTTTTACGCTGTTGATGGGAGTGGAAATTAGTTCAACCACTGTGGAAGATAGTGTGGCAATTCCTCAAGGTTCCAGAACTAGAAATACCATTTGACCCAGCAATCCCATTACTGGATATATACCCAAAGGATTATAAATCATGCTACTATAAAGACACATGCACATGTATGTTTATTGTGGCACTATTCACAATAGCAAAGACTTGGAACCAACCCAAATGTCCATCAATAATAGATTAGATAAAGGAAATGTGGAACAAAAATATCATGGAATACCATGCAGCCATAAAAAAGGGGTAAGTTCATGTCCTTGCAGGGACATGGATGAAGCTGGAAACTATCATTCTCAGCAAAATATCACAAGGATAGAAAACCAAACACCACATGTTCTCACTCATAAGTGGGAGTTGAACAATGAGAACACATGGACACATCACACACCGGGGCTTGTTGGGGGGGGGGGGACTGGGGGAGGGATAGCGTTAGGAGAAATACCTAATGTAAATGATGAGTTGATGGGTGCAGCACACCACCATGGCACATGTATACCTATGTAACAAATCTGCACATTGTGCACATGTACACTAGAACTTAAAGTATAATAATAAAAAAGAAAATTTTTTTTTAAAAAAAAGGCCAGGCACGGTGGCTCACCCCTGTAATCCCAGCACTTGGGGAGTCTAAGGCAGGCAGAACACGAGGTCAGGGGATCGAGACCATCCTGGCAAACACACGGTGAAACCCCATCTCTACTAAAAATATGAAAAATTAGCCGAGCATGGTGGCGGGCACCTGTAGTCCCAGCTACTCAGGAGGCTGAGGCAGGAGAATGGTGTGAACTCAGGAAGCGGAGCTTGCAGTGAGCTGAGATCATGCCACTGCACTCCAGCCTGGGCAACAGTGCAAGACTCTGTCTCAAAAAAAAAAAAAAGTTTCCTCTGCCTTATTCCCCTGCCTAACATAAGCATTTAGATAAATTGGTAAGAGATACCTTGAGAAATATCTTTCTCGAGTCTTTCAAATTAATGTTGTCTTGTAAGGAGAACTTCTCCTTCTATCACCAAACTGTGCCATAAATTAGTTAGTGCATCCGACTTCAAGTTACAAACTAGATGATACAAACTTGTTATAAAATAGTAATATAAATTTAGGTGCAAATACTATGTTTGAATCTTTAAGAATGTGGTAGTAGGAAGAAATTTTTTCTAAAAGTTAAACCTATAGATTTAACTACCAAATTACAGAAAAATCAGGGGTCTAGGGACAAGCTGAGCAACACCATGAAGAATCAATAAACCAAATCCAAAATAATGAACATATTATTGAACAAATGACCCAATTTGACAATAGATCAGCAGCCCAGAAGTCAGTAGCTAAGCTAGTACTGAACCCAGGCAGTCTGCAGTTTGCTCTAAAATCTGGGCTTGTAACCTCTACACTGTGTTTAATGTTGTATTTCTCCCTTGACTGTTAGATTATCCTCAACCCAACAGAAAAAAAAAAATATATATATATATATGTGTGTGTGTGTGTATATATATATATATGGCAATATAATGCCATTTAAACTTAAATTAGAAACTGAACAACTTCATTTTTTATCTCCAAAACAGTCATTTATAATGTCTAGTTATTTCCCAGTAGTATAAATACTGCTGACAGCATGACTCAGTGCCATGATGAGAAATGAAACCACAAAACCATTCTTAGGCCACCATCACTGATATCTGCAAGCCTGGGACGGTTGCCATGATTCTAACAATGTGTGTTCACTATTGTCTCACACCACACTCCTTCTGCTTAGGCAACATGACCATTGTATAATAATTGAACTTCCTTTCTACTAGGTTGAACAATATTAGTATTAATGCACCCAGATGTTGATTTCAACATCGGCAAACAGTTTTTAAAGCAGTTTAAGACCATTTAATTTAAAAATCAATCTAAAATGGTGACTAACCATTGTCTGTGATTTTAAACTCAGGTGGGTTGGACTATTTCCTCCCAGCAGACAAAATGTATTTCTGTCATGTGAATCCCTTGAAAAAGCTTTAGGAAGATGAAGTTCTCAAGTTTAAGTCACGGTTCCCACACCTGACTAATCATCAGAACTTCTAGGTCAGATTTTCAAAAACACAGACTCCCAGCCTCCACCTTAGAAAATCCGAATCTGAGTATGATTTTGGTGAGGCCCCAAAATTTGTAATTTTTTGAAACTCCCAGAGATTTTGATGGTCAGCTAGGTTTCAGATGCTCTGCTTCAGAAAACAGCAGGAATCTCTCTCTTTCTCTTTGTTCTGTATTGGTTCATGAAATAGAAACTTCCACTATCAATTTTACCTTAAGTATTAGGGAATCTGACAGCCATTTTTTCCTCTTCTCCTCAATTCCTTCCACCCAAAAGAAGAGAAATAAGTTGCCCTATCAGCGGAAAACCAGCCCCCGATATTCAACGTGGTTTCTTTTCTATTTCCCTAAGTGTCAGCCAGTCTGAGAAATAAAGGGAAAGAGTGCAAAAGAGGGAATTTTTAAAGCTGGGTGTCTAGGGGAGACATCACATGTTGGCAGGTTCCATGATGCCCCCCAGCAAGTTTTTATTAGTGATTTTCAAAAAAGGAGGGAGTGTATGAATAGGGTGTGAGTTACACAGATCACATGCTTCACAAGGTAATAAAAGATCACAAGGCAAATGGAGGCAGGGCGAGATCACAGGACCGGGGCGAAATTAAATTTGTTAATGAAGTTTCAGGCACGCATTGTCATTGATAACATCTTATCAGGAGACAGGGTTTTTGAGCAGACAACTGGTCTGACCAAAATTTATTAGGTGAGAATTTCCTCATCCTAATAGGCCTGGGAGCACTACAGGAGACTGGGGCTTATTTCATCCCTTATCTGCAACCGTAAAAGGCAGACATTCCCAAAGTGGCCATTTCAGAGGCCTCCCCTTAGGAACGCATTCTCTTTCTCAGGGATGTTCCTTGCTGAGAAAAATAAGTCAGCATAGTTCTCCTATTTCCTTTTGAAAGAAGAGAAATATGGCTCTGTTCTGCCCAGCCCACAGACAGCCAGACTTTAAGATTATCTCCCTTGTTCCCTGAAAATCGCTGTTATCCTGTTCTTAAGGTGCCTAGATTTCATATTGTTCAAATACACATGCTCTACAAACAATTTGTGCAGTTAACGCAATCATCACAGGGTCCTGAGGTGACATTCATCCTCAGTTTATGAAGATGACGGGATTAAGAGATTAAAGTGAAGACAGGCATGGGAAATCACAAGAGTATTGATTGGGGAAGTGATAAGTGTCCATGAAGTTTTCACAATTTATGTTCAGAGATTGCAGTAAAGACAGGGATAAGAAATTATAAAAATATTAATTTGGGGAACTAATAAATGCCCATGAAATCTTCACAATTTATGTTCTTCTGCCATGGCTTCAATCAGTCCCTCCATTCGGGGTCCCTGACTTCCCACAACAGCCCCAATTGGGGAAGCCAGCAGAAGGCCTCTGAGCATGCATAGCTTGTCCTCTGGAGTCTGGTTATTGCTGTCTCTCAAGCAGATCTCAGAAGTAGAGAATCTTCTCCAATGAGCTCCTGCTTCCATACTGGAAGTACCTCTTGAATTGCTCTGTCTTCTAGCCTTCTCTCTGGGCCCTCTGACTCTTGTTTATCTGAACTTGAAGGGTTACAAGCACGCTGTGAACTTCCAGTTGTCTGGGAAAGAAGCATCTACCTTATGAACCTAATATCCTCTACATGCAATTCTCATGGTCTTGACTTGGGTGCATGTAAAAGTACTTTCCTATACAGGCAAGGAAATGGATCTTGCTATGATCTGAATATGTGCGTCTCCCACCTATCAAATTCCTATATTAAAACCTAATTCTCCATGTGAGAATATTTGGGGGCCTTGGGACGGTGATTAGGTCATGAGGGCAGAGCCCTCATGAATGGGATTACTTCCCTTATTTAAAAGGCCCCAGAGGGTCCCCTCACTCCTTTCATCATGATACAGCAAGAAAAATCCATCTGTGAACCAAAAAAGCGGGTCCTCACCAGACACTGAATCTGCCAGCACCTTCATCTTGGAATTTCCGGGCTCCAGACCTGTGGGAAATGTTGTTTATAAGCCGCCCAATTTATGATATTTTGTTATACCAGTCCAAATGGCCTAAGACAATCCTGCATTTCATTCCCATCAAGTTCCTATAGCTACTTCTCAACTGGCTCCTCCAGATCTCCTAACTCAGGCCACCTGGCATCAAGCCAAAACACATCTGCATAGTCCCATGATTTATTCAACCAGTCATCAGGAATTGGTGCACAAGGAGCTCCAAAGCCAATAAAAACTTAGAGCCTCTTGCCTGAAAGCAGGCAAGAACTTTGTGAACGCTGTCCTTTGCACTGCCTGTGACAAACCTTGCCAGTGGCATCAGCAGGTCTAGATTACAAGATGGAGTAAAGGAGGATGCATTGGTTAGAAATATTAAAATAAAGCAATTGCAGGGAACAAAAGAAAAAAGACTTTCCCTCAGTTACCTCTGCTCAGTAGAGCCAGATTCACTAGCACCTGTAGAGGGCTAATCCTCCTAACTCTTCTTCCCTCTCTTGCTAACACACACGTTCACACATGCACACATGCACAACCCTCATTTATAAGACTATACTTGTGGCTGGGTCACTTTACCAGAACAAAACACAAGTATTGGGCATGTTAATTTTTCTGAATGTGTTTTAGTGTGAATTTTATATATAATAATTGTACAAAGAAGTAGCGCTTTTCCAAAATAATTGCTGTGAAAAATACTCCACACTCCAGTTTCCTATCAGCTTTCTTTATGCAACCCCATTACACTACAGATAGAAATCCATAAGTAATTTTGATGCTGCTTTAGAAAATGGGTCCAGGTGTTTTCAGTTTAAAGATAAATGCTCTTTATGGAACCAGGTAGAGTTCTCATAAAGAAGTAAATGCACTTTTCAAAACTCTTCAACCCAAATTTTGTTGATATTGTTACAAAGAGTTTCAGAGTGCACTGGTAGAATAGTAATGAGAAAAAAGATAAAACAAACCACTATACCAGGGAGCAACTCTGATGCTAAAAGAAATAACAGCATCCCAATTATCTACCATCAGAGTTTAACATATATGGAATCAACATGCATCAAGCTTGAATTTGCCAACTTGAAATTGATTATAATTCACACAGTGCTTTTTTTCTTTTTAATTTGCCTATGAGGGAAAAAAAGACTTACAAAAAACAAATAGCATTGATAGCATATATGGGAGAATGCTTCTTAGAAAATAAAAAGTGTTCAAATGCTTTTTAGAATTCTTTTGCAAAAAGTAATATTCAATTAAGCAGCAAATGTTATCGTCTCATTATATAAACAAACATTCCTAGGCTATTCTTTAACAATAAAAATTAAGGAAGGTACTAGTGTGACTTCAAAAGTGTGTCTCCAACTACAGTGGCTATTCTTTAATCCATTCTCTTTCTTTTCTATGAGCCTCCTACTGATCAGCAGCGCTCATCTGTCAGGACAAACAATTCTGGCATAAGAGTAAAGTTAATTGACCAATATGTAGATGGTCCTGAGCTGGTGAGAACTGCACCCTGATTTGGTTAGCATAGAGTCCTAATCAAAACTAAGCATAGTTATAAGTGGCTGTTTGCCCACTTTTAGAGTGTCTATTTATATACAAACAATGCAACTGTAATACACTTAGACTGGTGGTGGTTTCATGAACTTTTCTATTTGCGGTTTCATTAAAGTAAGCATTCTAAGAGGCTTTCGGTGCAAGTGGACACTTGAAAAATTCAATTGAATTCATTTAAAAATTTGTGTTCAAATTTATTCCATTTATGTAGACATTACCACTCATTTAAAACTTAAATTAGTGACACGGGGCTATCATGTTGAGTTCTGAATAATTCCCTCTATGAAATGCTTTTCATTAATGAGATAAATTATAACTGTACTTTCCCTGAAGAGCAATTATGTATTCTCCACCTTGCAGCTTATATTTCAAAATAAGCTATCTTCATGCATTGTATATACACATAAAATATTTATCAAGGATCACTGAAGATTTGGTTCTGTCACTTTTTAAATATGCTTCACATCAAAGGCTTTGATATTCTTAAGTTATCTGGCAAGATGACATCCCAAGCAAGATATGATTTAATCAGATATTTGGAAGTCATTCAATTTCATATAAGAGTGAAGGAAAGAAAACACATTAAATGGCAAAGAAAATGCATTTTCACATATAAAAATATTGATTTGCTCGTAGGAATGATTTACATTACCAGCAGAAATATTTAATTTGAACCCTTAGGGTCTATTTTGCACTATAATTTCAAACACTGAATGTTAAATTCTTCCAAGTTACAAATTTATTCTTCTCTTGCATCAAAAATGTATTCCTCTGCGTGATTTTTTTCAACTTCAGCACAAATAATTTATTGCTAGATGCCTTTATAAGACAGCAGGAAATATGCTTACCTCTTTTATATCTTTTTAATCAGAAATGGACTGGAATCCATAGGGAACATTTAGTCACATTTGGAGGGGAGAAAGTTAAACTAACTTACTGTTTTCTTATGAAAATGTTGTGAAAGGAACCCTTCTAAATAACTTATGCTGTTCGTTAAATCTCTCTACCTAGAGAGAAAGCCAATAATTCAATAATGGTGATAAGAAAAACGTATCTTATGTTTTTTCTGCATGACTCATAAGAAAAAGGATTAAAAAGGAAAATTCTTATCCCATAATCACAAGAAACAGGACAACACTACCCCAGTATTGTCATTTGTGGAAGGACCTCCTTGGAAGGAAATCAGCATCCTCATCCATTGCAAGATGATTTTCAGTTATAGGATTCATATAGTATTTGATCACAGCCACACTAAAAGAATTACGCTATTTAAATTACAGTGTATTTTAATATTTCTATATCTTAAAGATGGATGTTGATGGCTGTCTTTTTAGCCCACCCCCTTCATTTTATAAATGAGGAAATTAAGGCCTAGGGAGGGTAAGTGACTTGTTCAAGGTTACAAATTTCATGCTACAGGAAGTAGTAGAACTCCACGTCACCTGGCTTTCAATCTAAGATTCTTTCTTTTTTTTTTTTTTTTTTTTAATTTATTTATTATTATTATACTTTAAGTTGTAGGGTACATGTGCATAACGTGCAGGTTTGTTACATATGTATACTTGTGCCATGTTGGTCTGCTGCACCCATCAACTCGTCATTTACATCAGGTATAACTCCCAATGCAATCCCTCCCCCCTCCCCCCTCCCCATGATAGGCCCCGGTGTGTGATGTTCCCCTTCCTGAGTCCAAGTGATCTCATTGTTCAGTTCCCACCTATGAGTGAGAACATGCGGTGTTTGGTTTTCTGTTCTTGTGATAGTTTGCTAAGAATGATGGTTTCCAGCTGCATCCATGTCCCTACAAAGGACGCAAACTCATCCTTTTTTATGGCTGCATAGTATTCCATGGTGTATATGTGCCACATTTTCTTAATCCAATCTGTCACTGATGGACATTTGGGTTGATTCCAAGTCTTTGCTATTGTGAATAGTGCTGCAATAAACATACGTGTGCATGTGTCTTTATAGCAGCATAATTTATAATCCTTTGGGTATATCCCCAGTAATGGGATGGCTGGGTCATATGGTACATCTAGTTCTAGATCCTTGAGGAATCGCCATACTGTTTTCCATAATGGTTGAACTAGTTTACAATCCCACCAACAGTGTAAAAGTGTTCCTATTTCTCCACATCCTCTCCAGCACCTGTTGTTTCCTGACTTTTTAATGATCGCCATTCTAACTGGTGTGAGATGGTATCTCATTGTGGTTTTGATTTGCATTTCTCTGATGGCCAGTGATGATGAGCATTTTTTCATGTGTCTGTTGGCTGTATGAATGTCTTCTTTTGAGAAATGTCTAGTCATGCATCTGCTAACTCACCTAACTAGCTTGGGACAAAGGATCTAGCCAACATTTATTGAGGACTTACTATGAGCAGAGACAAGGAACCCTGTGTGCAGTTATCAATCTATTGCTCAGCTCCAAATTCACCCTTCAATACATGCTCTGCTTTAATGAATGAATTTCTGTATGCATTTCTCTTGTGCAATGAGCATGATATTAAGCTTTTACAGAGGAGGACATTGCAGCAATATCGCAAAAGGAAGGGACTCCTCTTATTTTTCCTGTGACTGCATGGTCAGTCAGGGGTGTTATGTGAAGGTGTGTATAGTGTTTGACCCCAGCCATACACTTAGAAGACATGGTCTCTTGACCTTAAAGCACTGGCCTTACCTAGTGCTCACCTTCCCAGAACCCTATCAACACTGACACTGGCCTGTTCTGATGCCATTGCTCCCTCTGCACACCCACATGCCCTGCCTAGCCACTAGCTGCAGCTCACCTGTTCCCCTCCTCTCCTCTGTTCCTAAAGAGTTGCTTCCTCCTTGCCCAGAGACTGCAGACCAGCTCTGGCCCATACAAACCAGCAAAATTCTCTGCCATCCAATAGGCTACAAGTACACCTTCTCCAATAAGGTCTGAACCTCAGTCTCAAGAGGGAGCCCCCAAAAATGCATTTGTCCTTCCTGTGTACGCCTCCTCAGCCCCAGGGTGTCCTGTAAGGTTTTTCTTGTATCTTATAGTTATGCTTTATCATAGTTTAATAATTCTTTATATTATATGTCCCCTATTTAAATCATTGTGTGGCTTCTATCTCCTGATTGGACCCAGGCTGATACACCTTGCCAGAGATGGTGGCAAGGGAGGGTAAGTCATGGCCCAGTCTAAGAATTATGGCACCAAGAACAAAGGTGAGCCAAAAAAAAACTCCCTTTTTAGATATAGTGGAGTAAATCAAGTCACCCAAGGAACATTACTACTGTCCAGCTATACAACAGGGGCTCTGTTGTGTTGAGTAGAGTACACAAGCTTGGGAGAGAAGTAAATTGTTCAGGATCACAGCAAGGATTTGATATTCTATGAGTTAAGAGAAGTGGAAGAAGGATGAAGTATGAGGCAGCTAGAAGGGTAAACAACGGATCATCAAATGCAGACTTTGGTTGTTCTATTGTGCCACATTAATACTCATCTATGTATCCTCAGTAAAATTTTCAAGTCTCATTGATGTGGGAACAATTTGGATGTATCGGGGGGCTGCATTAAGGTGAGTCCAGCCTCAGGGCAGACCCAGAGCAAGAACAGTCTGCCCGCAGGATCGCTGCTACCTTAGGCTTATATAAATCCTATGCAGAGGCCCAGTGGTGTGCTGCAAATGAGTCATGGGTTTGCAGACTTGTCAATCCCTTCAGGCTTTAGATGAAGCCTGAAGCAGCCAAAACCTCAAGTCAGTCGCCTCTGGCTGCAAAGAGCCAGGTTCAGATCTTGAAGGTTTATGAAAGGAGCAAGGGAGAGGAGACAAAAAGTGATCATCAATCTTTCCACCTAAAATGTAGTTTTGAAGCTTAACAAACAGAGGGATTTCTGATGACATAGTTACTGAAAGCAATGAATAGGAGCAGAAAAAAATAGGGTAAATCGAATAGGTGGAGGATAAAAGGCTGTGAGGTGTTTTTAAAGTGATATTTTAAGAAGGGAGGGAGGAAAGAAAGAAAGGACAAAAGTGGAGTGGGACATGAGCATGTTATTCTGGGAAAGCTTCATAAAGAATGTGAGTTCTCCAAATCTGATTGATATTGTGGAGTTAAAAAAAAAAAAAAAAAAGAATCATCACCTGGCACAGTGGCTCATGCCTGTAATCCCAGCACTTTGGGAGGCCGAGGTTGGCAGATCACAAGGCCAGGAGATCGAAACCATCCTGACTCACACAGTGAAACCCCATCTCTACTAAAAATACAAAAAAATTTATCCAGGCATGGTGGTGGGTGCCTGTAGTCCCAGCTACTCAGGAGGCTGAAGCAGTAGAATGGCGTGAACAAGGGAGGCAGAGCTTGCAGTGAGCCAAGATTGTGCCACCACACTCCAGCCTGGGCAAGAAAGCAAGACTCCGTCTCCACAAAAAAAAAAAGGAATCATCAAACCTTCCTATGGGCCTGTGAGGCAAGCAGGGCGATGACCAGACACTTGTGTGATGATCCAGAAGATCTGCAGAGTTTCCACAAACAGACTCAACCACCTCCAACACTGGCAAGGGTTGGTCCCACCTGCAGGACTGTTGGCTTGGTGCACATGCTTCTTGACTCTCCCCATCCTGAAAACTTTCCCTGAAATGATTTCTTCCTGCTTTTCTCTGTGGTCTGCAGGCTGAGCTCTTGTACATTTCCTGGGTCTCAACTTGTAGGACATTGTGATTAACCTGTATTTCCTTACTTTTGACCAGTGTTACCTGTCTTGTGTCCTGGGTTCTGAAGACACTAATGACACTTTTTTGTTTGTTTTTTTGTTTGTTTGGTTTTGAGACGCAGTCTCGCTCTGTCACCCAGGCTGGAGTGCAGTGGTATGATCTCAGCTCATTGCAGCCTCCGCCTCCTGGGTTCAAGTGATTCTCCTGCCTCAGCCTTCTGAGTAGGTCGGATTACAGGCATGTACCACCATGCCCAGCTAATTTTTGTACTTTTAGTAGAGACAGAGTTTCACCATGTTGGCCACACTGGTCTTGAACTCCTGACCTCAGGTGATCCACCCACCTCGGCCTCCCAAAGTGCTGGGATTACAGGTGTGAGCCACCGCACCCAACCACTGATGACACTTTTTAAGCAATAAAAGAAATCTGCTACTTCTTCTCACCTTCAACCACCCATGGCAATTCCAGTTCCATTGGGGATTGAGTACCTTTTCTTGACCCTTGTTCTAGAATCAAGCTGATGTTTGAATCTGGAGGCTTCACAAAAGTCCACAGAAGCTGAGAGATGACTAAGCACAATCTGACTTTCTAGGCACTCGAGCCTCCCTCTTGCTCATCATGAAGCAATCACATGCACTGAGCCCCAGCTGTAGGCCAGGCACAGTGCTCAGCCTGGGGCATAGTCATGACAATACCTGCTCTCCAAGTTGACAATCCATGGAGAGACCAACTATAAACAAAAAAGTGCTGCAAGGAGAAGCAGGGGCTGCTGTGAAAGGAGGAGGTGGCCAAACCTGGTCTGAAGATCAGAAAAGGTTTCTCACAAGAAGTGACATATCGGCAGCTGAGGCTTGAAGGGTGAGCAGGAATTGGTCAGGTGACTGTCTTATCATGCCCAGGTGTCCAGTCCCTGCGTTTCCTGGGCTCCGGAGGACACACCCAATTTGACACCTCATCCTAGCTCTCCTTTCGCAGGAGATACTGCATTTCCCCTGGTCACCTCTCATTCCATCCCCCATAATGAAACTTAGGTCTTTGTCTCACATTGTCTTGGTTCGTTTGTGAATATCACTCATAGTCCAATCATCTGAGATCAACATTCTGACTCTACCTTCTACAGTCTTTATGAATAAGATGTCTTATTTGTTTTCTGAGTCATTTTTCTCACCCTGAAATATGGGATCATTTATACCTTCCTACCTACTTCACAGACATAAGAATAAATCAAATAATTGTGTTATTGCTGCTGGATTATAAAAGGAGATTTTAAAGGAGTAGAATAGTTTAAAAAAAAAATGTGAGTTAAGCCAGCTGTCCCCAAAACACTTATCATCTCCTATGATGCTCTTTATATCATAACTATAGTCATAATAATAATAAAAGTTAATGCTTTTTTTGCTTATTTTGGTGTCGGTGCAGAGCAGACACCTTACAAATACTTTTAAATCATTTAATCTTCCCAACAAGTCTATGAGCTAGATATTAACACTATTACTATTTTTATTATTATCCCATTTTCAGATGGATATGAGGCAGAGAGAGGTTCAGTAATTTGTGCATAATCATGCAGCCAAGAAATGGTGGAACCAAGAGCAGTTGTGGGTGAGCACGTCATGGCTATCCTCCCTTCATTTCCTAACTTTCTGCTTCAACATCCCTCCCCTGATTCTGTCCCTGGTATTGTTTTCTGTGGTCTGCATTAAAAGCAGCTTAGTCTGTTCTTTTCCTTATAGCACCACAACAGAGCTGACTTTTACATGCTGCAATCATTGCAAATTCCAAGGCACTTCTTGAACAGGCAGTCACACAGAGTTACAGAATGTGACCGTTGCCCGCTCTGTCAGTGCTGGAAAAACTGATTACATGGAGGGGTAGAGAAAAAGCAGGCAAAATGAAAGCCTCCTGCCTAAAGTGTTAAATTTTCTTTTTAAAAACAACAGCTTCTATCTACAGACAGCAGCATGTGTATCCATCAGGGCACCTGACTCACTGCCTCTATTCCAGTGGCAATTCCTAACTGGATTAGGTTCAAAAGAGCAGGTACAGAAAATATGATACTATCAGAAAGCCTTGGGCCTCTTTGTTACCCTGGCAGGTTCTAGCTAGATTATCACCATCGGTGTTGCAGATAACAAGATACTCCTTTTCTCTGTTAAAGCTCATGGGTGACTTTCTTTCAAACAGACAGGAAATTGAGAATCCTGGATAGTCTATGCCCAAGGCACTCTTCTGTAGCTCATTTCAAAAAAAGTGTCAATTCTGTTACCATTTGGGGGCATAATCTAGAAATATGCTATACAGAGTAAAGTAATGAGAAAGGAAATAAGATGAAAATGAACGAGACCAAAAAGAAAAGAGAAAACGAGAGACATATATCTACTCAAATAAAGTAGTCATCTTGGGAAGCTCCTCATTTGCTGAGAGGACACAAGCTATGTGCCTGCTAGATGGTCCTGGTGGCCCCACCCACACTGTACCTCCTTCTGGTCCCCCCTACCATTTAGGAGGTCTAGCAATGCACTAGCCCAGCAGGACTGAGCTGGTTCAGCTGAAGGCTACAAAGTCATTACCTCATACTGGCTTTGCTAGGTGAACTCCCTAAACCATTGACCCCTGGGTGCTGGACACTCCCTTGTTCCAGCAAGGCCACTTCTTGCAGCCAGAAATCTCACATGGCCCATGGCCAGTCCAGTGTTTCCTGCTCCCTTCTTATCCATATAAATGAAAAGTGGTACCGGGGCAGGATTCTTCACAAGGAGCACCTTCCTCAGAGCATCCAGCTCCACCTGAGAACCCTGCACACAATGGGCTGACTCTTTCAAGCTATCCCAATAGGCCTCGTTTTAACTATACCCCTCGTGGCACTAGAGGTGTTTGTCCTACCCTCTAGCATGACACTTGAATTACACAACTCAAGAAGAAGTATACCCCCATGCTCCACAGTCATCCACTGATTTTTACTCCAAATAAATCTGCCCTAAGGAGGCAGAGTGGTGAAAAGGAAAAGCCAGTCTTTGGGGGAAGATAGAGCTGAGATGCAGTCCTGGCTCAGTCAACATGAACTATGTACTGTTGGGGTTCAGGAAAACAATACCCCCAAATGAAGCCCTCAGAAGCAGTATCAGAAGCAAAAGTTATTCTCCAACCCTCTTCCCTCCTGTCCCTGGCCCCTCATTCCAGAGAAGTTCCTGTGCCACACCCAGGAGGAAGAAATGCTGCTCAGAGGCTGTATTAGAATCCAGACAGACCTTTCTGGGTTTCACTATTCAGTCTATTAGTGTTAGATCACACCCTTTTTGTCCAGTCATATTTCTACACGGCTGTGCATACTTGCCTGAATGCAAGCATAAAAATGGACCATTTTCCCTGTCTCTTTGGCTTGTCATTCTGAAGGCTCCCATGTCATTTAACACTATGATCAAATGCAGCCAGTGTTTCAGTGTAACTACCTATTCATCCTGCACAGTCCTCAGGTTTTCACGTGAATCCTTTGATGCTGCTAGGCACTCCGGGTGAAACTTCCTGAAAACATTGCTTCTTGTTAAAATTTCATCTTTCCTTTTATAATTGCAAAACCACTAAACAAACATGATGGGCACACTGGAAGAGAGAGAAATAATAACTAAAAGTAAGCTTCTCTCTCAAAATAAGAATGCTGTCTCTGAACACTAAAATAATTGAAAATAATCTAATCAAGCCAAACTATAAATGCAATCAATTTCTGTATCATTTGACAAAGACCAAAATAAGTATATTTAATTGCTTATCAAAATAAATGCAAAACACATTATTCTCTTTATTTTATTTTTTCTTGAGACATCACTCTATTGCCCAGGCTGGGGTGAAGTCATATGGTCATTGCTCACTGCAGCCTCAAATCCTGGGCTCAAGTGATCCTCACCTCAGCCTCCTGTGTATCTAGGACTATAGATGCAAGCCACGGTGCCCAGATAATTTTTAAATTTTTTTGTAGAGACAGGAACATCACTATGCTGCTGAGGTTGGTCTTGAATTTCTGGGCTCAAGCAATCCTCCTGCCTCGGCCTCCTAAAGGGCTGAGATTACAGGAATGAGCCACTGTACCCGGCTTAAAAAGCATTATTCTAAAAAGAACAACAACAGTAAGAGATTTATAACATAATTTCCTCAGAAACTAATAGAACAAGCAGACAATAACAAATGAAGATATCAAATACTTGAATAATTAGTATTGGATATATGAAATTTATTTAAATATTAGGCTGGTATGGGGAAATACCTAATGTAAATGATGAGTTGATGAGTGCAACAAACCAACATGGTACATGTACACCTATGTATCCAACCTGCAAGTTGTGCACATGTACCCTAGAACTTAAAGTATAATTTAAAAAAAAAAAAATATATATATATATATATGTATATATATATATATATATATGGCTGGTGCAAAAGTAATTGCAATTTTTGCCCACTATTAAAGTTTACTATTTAAATACATTTCATATATCCAATTACTTTTAATGGCAAAAACTACAATTACTTTTGCACCATTCTGATACATTAGACATAGTAGATGACATACGTTTTGAATATACATGTAACATATATAAGAATGAACCATTTCAAGCCTTTACAATTATCTCAATAAATTCCAAATGACCAATATGTACTTCAAACTATTATTCAGACTATTGTACAATAAGTTTATAAATTAATACCAAAAATATAGCTATTGAGATGTAACAAATATTTGAGAACTAAATAATATATGACCGAACAATCCATGGGCTAAGAGGGAAAAAAAAAAAAACCTTAAAGAAAATAAAGATCTATTTATAACTGAATGCAGACAAAACCCAGTTTATGTAAAATTTAGTTTGACATAGCTAAGGCAGCACTTGGGAAATTTATTGTTTACATGGACTCACTAGGAATTAAGAAAGGTTAAAAATAAACATCTTTATTATTTCTCTCCTTCTTGCTTCTTTAGATGTGTCTTATTACTCTTTTCAACTCATTGAGTTGAATGCTGCACTTGAATGATCCGTAAATATATGAAAAAAGATGCTCAGCCTAATTAATATTTAGTGATAGGCAAATGAAAACAATGAGATACAAGTCTAGTGTGTTACATGCATCTGCATAGTCCAAGATAGCTCAATATCATATTTGCATTTCAGCTATCAGGAAAAAAAAAAAAGGAAAAGGAGGGGAAAAGCAAACCCCTTCCTTTTAAAAGGGTGTGGCCTGAAAAAGATGCAACATGAACATTCTCATTGACCAGAATTTGGTCATGACTACACCAAGCTTTCTGAGGATCTGGGAAATGTATACTTTATTGTAGGCTTCCATGTACCAAGATGAAAACTGGGGTTTCTATTACTGCAGAAGAAAAAGAGAATAGACATTGAAGAGATAGCCAGCATACTCTCGCACAGGATACACACTGAAGTAAATTTTTTTAACTTTCAGACTTTGGTGGTGAATCCAGCCCCTTTTTAATGTTCTCAGATGGTTCATTTGGGTTTGGAAAGTTGTCTGCTGCTCGAGATTTTGAATTTGAAAAATAGGCCAAAACTAGGTTTGGAAAGAAAAAAAAAGTATGCATGCAATGCAAATCTTTTTTGGGAAACATTTGTTTATTCAGTCCAACATTTAATTACTTGAAGTTTTTTTAGCCTTCACCTTTTATGGAGCCTTTGAAGCAATGCTGTCTGGGGTGTTATTAAGCAGAAGTGCTAGATAGTTCAAGCCCTGAGGACTGATGGCAGCCAATGACTTTCAGTGAAAATCAGACTACCTTTCATTTCTGTTTATGATATGCCATGATTTACTAATAGTTTTATATTATCCATTCTTTTCACATGAAAAGACTATAAACCTTTTTGAATGCACTGACAAGGATTTGTAATACCTCTTTGGTATCAAGAACACCATCTCTGGAAAGCAAATGGGCATTTGACAAGCCAATCAATTGTTTAATGGAATGCAGAGGAGAATATTTTGGGGGAAATAATTGACTCCTCCAAGTAGATTTGAAATGGCATAGTTTCTTTTCACAGAAGGCTTCTAGTTACTTTCCAAGAAACGGAATAGCCTGTATGAAAGCTTAATTTTTTTTTTTTTTTTTTTTTTTTTTTTTTTTTTTTTTTTTTTTTTTTGAGACGGAGTCTCGCTCTGTCGCCCAGGCTGGAGTGCGGTGGCGCGATCTCGGCTCACTGCAAGCTCCACCTCCCGGGTTCACGCCATTCTCCCGCCTCAGCCTCCAAGTAGCTGGGACTACAGGCGCCCGCCACCACGCCCGGCTAGTTTTTTGTATTTTTAGTAGAGACGGGGTTTCACCATGTTAGCCAGGATGGTCTCGATCTCCTGACCTCGTGATCCACCCGCCTCGGCCTCCCAAAGTGCTGGGATTACAGGCTTGAGCCACCGCGCCCGGCCCGAAAGCTTAATTTTTTATTCAGAAATATTTTAGTCTCCAGCCTTCCTGGCAGAATCTTGAAATATTGTTGAACACTGAAAGAGTTAAGAGACCTGTTGACACTTATTACTGGAGTGAATAGAAATGAAATATCATTTTCTATTACACTGCTTGTCTCCTCTTCCCCATGCCACACAAGAAAATGTAGATACACAAGTAAAATCTGTTGAAAATTTACATTTGTTTAGAAAAAATGTATTAAAGAGGAGATTACAGGAATTGACAATATCATCTTTTTACTGGAGGGCTACTGCCTGCCTGCCAACATCAGTGCTCAGTACCAGGTAAGCAACTTACCATATTTTTAGGGATGGATCCAATTATAGCCAGTGGAAATTAGCTACTGTCAGATGGCACATTCACTTTCCTGTGTCCTGCATTTTATAATGTGCTTTTCCTGTCATTTGTCCCTTTGCCTAAATCAGAAGTCTTAGGAGATGTTTAGCAGGAATGTGAGAGTCCTGAAGGTATAAGACATGCAAAAATGATAACAGGAACTATAACCACCAATGGTGTGCAATGATGATAAATTGTGTCCCACAAAAAGTTATGTTCAACCAGGACTCAAGTAAAAGAGAGCAAGACTGAGGAAGAAGCTGAAATACAGGTAGCTGTGCTCAGGAAACAAAAGCTAAAATTTTTAAAACACAGTTTATCTGTGAGCAAATAATTTTCTGCAAGAAAAGAAATGGAATAAAAGGCATAAAGGTGCTTTGGAAAAAGAATTTCAGAATGATTTGGCACTTTAATCTATGTGACTGTATAATTTGATTTAAAAGCAAGCATTAAACAATTAAAAAGCTAAAATACAATTTATTTTCAAGTTCTAACTTCCAGTACCTGTAAACATGATCTTATTTTAAAACAGGCCCTTTGCAAATGTTATCAAATTAAGATGAGCTCATACTGGATGAGGGTGGGCCCTAAATTCAATAACTAGTGTCCTTGTAAGGAAAGGAAAATTTAGAGACACAGAGACACAGACACACATAGAGGGGGAAAGGCCAAATAAAGACAGAGGCAGAGATGGGAGTCAGACAGGTATAAACCAATATATTAGTTCATTCTCATGTTGCTAATAAAGACATTCCCGAGACTGGGTACTTTATAAAGGAAAGAGGTTTAATTAACTCACAGTTCAGCATGGCTGGGAGGCCTTGGGAAACTTACAATGGCGGAAGGGGAAGCAAACATGTCCTTCTTCACATTATGGCAGGAAGGAGACGAATGAGTGCCCAGTGAAGGGGAACTCCCATTATAAAACCATCAAATCTCATGAGAACTAACTCACTATCATGAGAACAGGATGGGGAAACCGCCCCCATGATTCAGTTATCTCCACTTGGTTCCTCCCATGACACATGGGGATTATGGGAACTGCAATTCAAGATGAGATTTGGGCAGGGACACAATCAAACCATATCAACCAAGGAACACCAAGGAATGCTGGGAGTTACCAGAAGCTAGAAAAAGACAAAGGAAGGAGTCCTTGAGTCTCTGAAAGTTCAGGGAGCCTTCAGAGGGTACATGGCCCTGCCAGCATCTTGATTTAGGGCTTCTAGCCTCCAGAACTGTGAGAGAATAAATTTCTATTGTTTTAAGCCGCTCAGTTTGTAGTAATTTGGTTCAGCAGTCCTAGGAAACAAACAGATGGAAATGATATTTCTGGCTCAAAATTTTCTACTATGTCATCAAGAGTTAGTTGCAGACACTCAACCCTCAGGAATATGGAAAAATCTGGCACTGGTTATTTGACTTAAAGGTAGTAAGAACCATGTTAATTCTCAGAAACTAGACTTTAGCAGCCCATAGCATGCTGTGACGAATTATCTAATTAAACAAATTCCTATGGTCACCTGGAATAAATTGACCTTTAAAAGAGACTTAAGGAAACTGAGCTGCTCTCTGACCTTAGACTAGTATGAAAAACTAAAGGAATTCAATATTGTGGAGTAGCAACTTCTAACAAAACCAGACAGTTTAAACAAAGAAAAGCTCAAATGCTTGAATTCGCTGAACTGTGATGAACTCAAGACTTTTTATTATTATTTAGCACTAAAGCTAAGATAATTAGAGACTGAATTTCTTCCAGTCTGAGGTCACAGTTTCATGATTTCTTACATTACAGTTATAGCATTGGTCACAAAGGAGTGGGACAGAATTTAGAAGATTTGGACTACACCAAGACTCCAACTTCCCATAAACCTCCTCAGACAAATGGATCAGCCCTCTCTGCCCTGTCCTGGTGAGGCTATGCCACCTTCTGAAAGACACTGTCTCTCCCTTACCTGAGTAAATCACTTTCCCAGAGGAAGCCACTTCTCAATTCTCATCTTCAGTCTTGCCCCACTCCCCCCACCACTCCTCACAGTCTTTAGGTATTAACCATAGGAAGATCTAGTATATGCTAGCAGACTAAACCCAAGAAGAAAATTCTTTGTAGTATGTTACTTAAATTTCAGGAAGGATACTATACCATGGTGGTTAAAACACAAAAATCCAACAGCCTGAATTCAAATCCCCCCTGTGACACTTACTGTGTGACCTTTGTCAAGGTTTTTTACATATTTTTGCCTTAATTTCCTCATCAGTAAAATTCAAATAATAACAGTTTTATCCCTTAGGGTTTTTGTAATAATTAAAATGAATATATATAATTCTTAGAACAGCTGGCATACACTAAGTACTATGTAAGTCATAGCTACCAGTGCACATTAAACTCTATAATACAATGCACTCAGGCTCCACCCAGCAGTCATCCCTTAGTGTAGTTAGACTCTGGCCTTTTCTGCTATGGAGGCTCCCTGCTGCTGTGTTCCACACCTCTGTCTGCCATTCTCAGCACAGTCAATCTGCACATCTTCTATGATGAGCAGGTGCACACGGCTAAGGAAACAAAGACAATAACAAAGCCAAATGTGCTGACCCCAGATTCAACTTACTTAATCTGCAACATGAAAAAGTAGAATTATATAGTAAGACCAAAACAGTGAGGCCCAGTATACAGCTGCTTCTTTTTATAAAACTACCATTTATTGAGGGCCTTCAGTTACAGAAACTGTGTGCTTCCCACTTTACAAGCTATCGTAGATTGATGTCCACCCAAAAATTTATGTCCCCTCATATTTCACATATTGAACCCTAACCCCCAATGTGATGATATTTGGAGATAGGGTCTTTGGGAGGTAATTAGGGGCCCTCGTGATAATGGAATTTGTGTCCTTATAAAAAGAGACCAGAGAGTTTGCTCTATAAAGCTCTTTTCACCATTCTCCCTTACCCTCATGTGAGGACACAAGGAGTCGATGGTGGTCATGTACAAGACAGGAAAAGAGCCCTCACCAGAATTCAACTATGCTGGCACCCTTACCTTGGACTTCCAGCCCCCAGAACTGTGAGAAAATGAATTTATATTGTTTAAACCACCTAGACTACAACACTTTTTATGGCAGCCCAAGCTAACTAAGACATGGACATTTTCCTTTGTCCTCACAAGAGTGCAGGAGACCCAGTCCCTGCCTTCAGGGAACTCTCAGTTTACTGATTAGGTACTGATACAGGGTGATTAGCCACAGAGATAGGGAAGTACACCAAGGATAGCTTGAGGAAAGGAATATATAAAGTACCTCCTCAACACACACCTACAACTCTCTGCCAAATACAAGGGGGTTGTTTCTTGCTTGATGACAGCAAGCAATGCACTTTGAAAACAATGTCAAACACGTTTCTTCCAACCCCTTGCCTAGCAAGTTCTTAGGAGTTATGCTTCTCTCTCTCTTCCTCCTCCTCTTTCTCCTCCTCCTCCATATTTTCCTCCACTTTTGCCCTTGCCTGTTTCAAAATTCTTGGAAGAGGTTGGAGCAGCAGTCACCGGTATCCTAAGGTTTCACATCTATTATGTCCTACTTAGTGTGGTGGTTTCAGAACCAAGGACAGCACTGTGTCTATCTCTCCCAGACAGTTTTGTAATCTACACCTATGGGAGTGGTGTGATTAGATTTCCCCCAAAGTCACAGTTAAGACAGCTCTTTCATATGCCGTCCTAAGAAAATAATATTAATGTAAAATAATGGTAGCAATGCCTAATGTTTCTTGAGTGTTTAATATATGCTATATGTTTATTATTTCATTTAATCCTCATAACAACCCTATAAAGTAGATATTTTTATTATCCCCATTTGACAGTTGAGAAACAAACTCAGGAGGACATCAAGTGGTTTGCTCAAGGTCACATGGATAGTAAGAATCAGAACCAGAAGTGGAATCCAAATTAGGCATTTACTACTATTATTCTATTTGACATGACTTCTTACATAACTCTATTTGCTGCAATTATTCTTTCTCTGAATAATTTTTCACTAATAAAGCACCGTTTTCCAGGAACACTATCAGACTTATGTGCATTTCACCATATGAACCTTACACAACATGACTTTATCACTCATGGGACATTGAGTTTCCATGAAGCCAGATATCATTAGCAGAGACTCCTGCAAGGAATTACATAGCGAGGCTGAAACAAGACATTCCTAATTAACCATTGCCTTCCACCTTAACCATTGTACTACCAGCCCCAAGAACTGCGAGAAAGTGAATTTATATTGTTTAAGCCACCTAGTCTATAACACCGGGTTATGGCAGCTCAAGCTAACCATAAAACATAGACATTTTCCTTTGTCCTCAGCCTGTGAGTGATGGAGAGTTACTGTCACCAATAGGAAGGAAACGAGAAGGGCAAATAATATTCATGGAATATTGCTGTTTTGCAAGGACCTTGGTAGGCATTTTTGCAATACTTTAAAATTTTATATTCAATTTTTAAATAAAATGTATTACAGTTTTTTGTTCAATTATACATACACACTCCAGCAAAAAAATAAAACCAAAGGAAAACCTCACTCATCTTCCAGTACTCAAAGATAACTACTCTTTCCACTTTGTGTATTTCTCCAGTTATTTCTAACTTTACTTTCTACAGTTATTTTCAGCAAGTAGGGGAGCGAGTAGACCATCCAATGATTAACTATTTATCAGCTAAACATACTGGGACTCCAAGTAAACTTTCATTTGAAGGATATTGTTTGTTTTTAAAACTAAAGTTTTAAAATTTATCTAGTAAATATTTTGGATAAGCTTGTGGATATTTTGAAGTTGACTTTCGGTTAAAAAACAGAAATATTAGTAGCTGATTCGCAATCCCATGGAAGAGAAATGTCTAATCTGAATATTGGATTTCAAAAATTCCAAAATCAACTCGCTATCTACTTATACACCACTAGGTGGTACTAGGAGATTTTTTTCTTTTCTCGTTAAGGCAGATGATTTGCGTGTGTTTTCTGCTCTTAACACTCCTTAAAAGGTAAAATTAAAGGAAATTTGGGCAGTGCTGGAAAAGTTCTAAAATTGGATTGTGGTGATGGTTTATAAATTTAAATCACAAATTTACTAATATGTCTTGAATGACATCTCAGTAAAGCTGTAAAAAAATTTTTTAAAAACTAAAACTTTTTCATATGTGGTTTATCTTCAGAATCCATATGCTTTTTCTGTATATTTAAAAGAAAGCAAGCAATCTGCTTAGTGACAAATTGAAAATTTTTAATTCATTTATATAATCTGGACATGCTTCCACCATTGTACTTTTACTTCTTTAATTTGCATACTTTCAGAATTGCCTTACATCAGAAAGTTGCCCTAATATTGCAGGTACCTAATTAACCAATATAATTAAGTACTTATTTAAAACCCTTTTATATAGTACTCTCAAATAGAAACAAGTTTGATTTTTGGTATTGCCTTTCAATAGCTTCTTTATCATGCAGAGAATCTCTATGAAGTGCAAGAGTCCATAAACCCACATCTTTAATTTTTAATTTGGATGGTATTTTCAGCATTTAATTTGATTAAAGACGGGAATTTTTTCCACAGCGATGTACATGGTACAGCATATTATCACTAATGCAAGTATCCCTTAAGGAAATTACAGAATTGGGAAGTAAGTAAATCTAATGCAGTAGTTAAATCCCTTGGCCTCTTAGATTTGCATTGAACTCCTTATCCTAAGCTCTGTGAGCTTGGGCAGTGTTCAGAAGTTGGAAGCTGCTTAACCTCCTCAGGCCTTTTCCTCATCTGTAAATTTGGAATAAAACTTTCTCATAGAGAGCATATGAGGATTAAATGGGTTTGACATCAGTAACATAGAGGAAGAAAAATGTTACTGAAACTACCATAGTCAACTGTGCTTGCCAAAAGTGGCTATCATAATTCATTTTTGTAAAATTAAACCTCTGTTCCTCTATTCACAGACATTGTTGAGAAACAGGGGAACAAAACTGAGACTGGAAGTCTTGGCCAGTGATGTTAAGCTTAATATCTGAAGTAGGTAGATGGCTTGTTGTTTTTAATAAAGACATTAAAGACTCAGATAGAGTAACTGTTAAAAATTCCAGGAGGGAGAGATGCAGGGACTAAAGGGTAGTTTAAGACACAGATGTTTAATATTCTATTTCAATTTGTTTGTGTTATTGTAATGCAACCAAGTTTATCATTCGCAAGCCTTCCTCTAATCCTGCTACACAAACAAAGTCTCTGTGTGATTAGTATGAGAGGAAATCAAGGAAAAGGAGCTGAGTCTTACCCTAGCTTGTTATGGAGCAGAAAGAGCAGCTGCAGAATTAAACAAGATTAAGGGCTGTTGTCCAGGCTGGAGTGCAGTGACGTGATCATAGCTCACTGTAACCTCCAACTCCTGGGCTTAAGTGATCCTCCCATCTCAGCCTCACAAGTAATTGGGACTATAGGCCTGAGTCATCATGCCTGGCTGGTTTTTAAAATTTTTTTATAGAGACAGGGTTCTGCTTTGTTGCCCAGGCTTGTCTCAAACTCTTGGCCTCAAGTCATCCTCCCACCTCAGCCTCCCAAAGTGCTGGGATTACAGGCATGAACCACTGCACCAGGCCTCAAATGTTTTCTAAGATGTAAGATAGAAGGTTGTAATCAAATGTGTGTGTTTGCTTGTGTGTGTGTAGGTGGGGGTGTTTTAATGTATACAGAGTTGAATCTCATTATTCATGGACTTCGTATTTGCAAATTCACCTACTTGTTAAAATTTATTTGCAGCCCCAACATAAATACCATAAACAACAATAAATATTGACAGCATTTTCTCAGTCATTTGCAGACACGCACAGAGCAGACAAAAAAAAAAAAAAAATTGAGTCACCGGAGGCACACTTTCCTAGCTGCCATGAAACAAGGTAATGTTCTGCCTTCTTGCTTCAGCTCACAAAAACAAGTTTCCTTTTCACAGTCTATTTACTGCCATGATTTTGCATTTTGGTACTTTTATTATTTTTATTTACTTTTTTTTTGGAGATATTGCTGTTTAAAATGGCTCTACCAAGAGTAGTACTGAAGGGTTGCCTAGTGTTCCTAAGTGTAGAAGGCTGTAATATGCGGGAGGAAGAAAATACACATGCAGATAAGCTTCATTCAGGCATGAGTTACTGTGCTATTGGCTGTAATATTGATTCAGTGTGAATCAATCAACACTATATATTAACCAAGCCATCTTTAAACAGCAGCACACATTAAGATACTGCAATACAATTCTGATGCTAACAATCCAGTTAGCATTCAGCCTCCACAGGTTAAAGGACACAGTACCCACAAAGACTGCTCTTACTTCAGATGCCAGTTCAGGAGTGCCCAGGCCACCCATACTTCTGACCAACTGGCTACAAATCTGCGGGTTTCAAGGACTCCCTCGGGTTCAGTAACTCACTAAAATGACTCACAGATCTCAGGAGAGTGCTACACTTATGATTACAGCATATTATAAAGGATACAAACCAGGACAATTAAGCGAAGAGACACAGAGGGCCCCCAAACATACCGCTTCCCCAAACATACTGCTTCCTTGCCTGCTAGAAAGCTTCTATTCAAAAGAAAGAGAGTAGCTGTCGAAAAGCAGGGAGAGCAGAACTACCAGAGAGCACAGCCAACTACAGCCATTTATGCTCCAACAGCCTTGGAACCCTCAAAAGCCCCTGCAGCTAGTGGGGAACAGGATCACAAATATTTGTTCTCTAAATTTTAAAGTCACCAAAAAGACTTTTCTTTCTTTCTTTCTTTCCTTCCTTCCTTCCTTCCTTCCTTCCTTCCTTCCTTTCTTTCTTTTCTTTTCTTTTTCTCTTTCTTTTCTTTTTCTATTTCTTTCTTTTCTTTCTTCTTTTTCTTTCTTTCTCTTTCTTTCTTTCTCTTTCTTTCTTTCTTGCCTTTCTTTCTTTCTCTTTCTTTCTTTCTTTCTTTCTTTCTTTCTTTCTTTCTTTCTTTCTTTCTTTCTTTCTTTCTTTCTTTTTCATATAATGAGCACCTACTCTGTTCCAAACAGTGTTC
This sequence comes from Theropithecus gelada, assembly GCF_003255815.1. Lineage (NCBI taxonomy): Eukaryota > Metazoa > Chordata > Mammalia > Primates > Cercopithecidae > Theropithecus > Theropithecus gelada. Next base: position 76,022,435 of record NC_037677.1, on the reverse strand, counting down.
TAGATGCTACAGAAGCAACCAGAAACAAAAATGACAAAGTTTTTGCTCTCATTGAGCTTCCCTTCTACAGAGGGAGAATATGGTGGGCTGGGGGGGTGGGTGGCACTGGGGCACGGGATGGGAGAGACAGACAATAAATAAATAAGAAAAACATAATATATGTCAGATAATAATAAGTGCTACGAAGAAACATTTGACAGTGTAAAATGCCTGAGTCATGAGGCACTGGCTGTTCTTACCCAGCAAAAAACCTTCTAGGGCAATGATACAGGCAAAGCGAACTGGAAAGCGTTGGGGAGAAGTCTATTTAGATGTGAGAATTGAAAGTTCCAGGTAAAGGCAAGTGCAAATTCCAGGTGTAGGAGGAAGAACTGCGTGAAGGGCAATGCCAGCTTAGCCAGAGGGCTAAGTATGATAGGAATGTAAGGAAATGAGATCAGAGAGGCAGCCACAGTTTCGAGAATATAAGGCTCTGGAAAACTGTATTTTGGATTTTATTCAAGTGAGATGGGATACTATTGGAGGATCTTGAGTGGGAGAGTGAAATGATTTGACTCGGATTTTAACATCCTCATTCTCACTGCTAATGGAGAAAAAGGATAGGGTGACAAAAGGGAAAGCATGCAAGAATCTAAAAGGCCACTGGGCAACCCTGGAAAGAGATGATGGGGACTAACACTGGAGGTGGTGAGAGGGAGTCAGACTCTGGGTGCATTTTTGAAGGTAGAACCAACAAACCTTACTAATAGAATGGATTTGGAAGAAAAAGTCAAAGATGACTCTTTTTTCGTTTTGTTGCAGAGACAACTGGAAAGATGGCGTTGACTCCAAAGATGGAGCTAAGGATCACTAGAAAGGAATCTATATTTTTCTAAGACTTTTTGGTATTCTTACTGCTCTGATGTAGCTAAATTACACTGTGACTATTTCTAATTACTTTGGCTGCTAAATGGCTAATGGCTTAATTCATGTAAAGTACAGTCCTGGGACTGACTACGAACTCTATGAATACTAGCTACTGTTACTACACTTTGGATCACAATTTAACTTCTAGTTACTATACTTTAGATCACAGTTTAACTTCAGTAAAATATCCGGAATAACCAGACCAAAAATTAGAATAGTTCATGAGAAAGTAACCCAATGTTTGCCAACTTGGTGACTTATCCATCTAAGTAAACGAAGGGTGTTCAAGTGTGTGAACACTCAGAAGAAACTAAACTTGAATGCATGGATCTCTGATTTGTTCTTTTGGAATACAAGTTTAAGAGCTGGAGATTAAAATAATTAGTGGTCTGCTAAGAGATGTTGCTGGGGGAAGGACATTTAACCTTTATAAACCAGAAAATGTGTTTTTCTTTCAGTCAGATTGTGGTCTGCTCTGTGCTTTACTGCTTAATTTTCATGAAAACAAACTGAATGTGTTTTAGAACAAGGACAGTTGGCAGAGCATGTGCAGGCCTTACATTGCCTATTGCTTATTTTCATAACTCTATTTAATTATAATTTACATATAACAAAATGCAACCATTCATAAGTTTCTCAAGTCTTGACAAATAGATAACATTTGTATAACCACTGTCACAATCGAGGTAAACAATATTGCCATCAGTGTTTTCCCAGAGCCCCTCATCTCTTCTGGAGATCACCTCTTCTATTTATTGTTAAAGATTATTAACTCCAAGTCACCAATCTCTGTCCAGCCAGGGAAAATGAAGCCTATGAGTTCAGTAGTTTTTCTCCTTTTGGGGAGAAGGAGGAAATTCCACCTCACAGTGACACTCCCTGATATAGTGGGAAAGAGAGGGTGGTATTAGTGACATACTTGCTGAATTTTATCTAATTCAGTCATCCTTTGGTATCTGTGGAGGATTGGTTCCAGATGGATTCCAAAATCTGTGAATACTCAAGTCTGTGATATAAAATATCATTTTATATGGGCAGGTTGCCTACCCATATCCTACTGTATACTTTAAATCATCTCTAGATTATGTATTATACATAATACAATGTAAAAGCTATATAGTTGTTTTACTGTATTTTAAAATTTGTATTATTTCTAATTGTTGTATTGTTATTTTTGTTGGAGTTTTTTTTTTTCCTGAATATTTCCCATCTCTGATTGGTTGGATCTGCAAATGAGGAACCTGCAGATACATAGAGTCAACTGTGTTCTTTTCCTCAAGTGCTGCTAGATAAAAGTATGTCTGTCTGTCAGTCTGTCTGTCTGTCTTTGGGTGGGACTTTTCTAACTTCATACTGATGCAAATGAACAAATTGTGTACCTAAAGTGTAGAGAAATGATAGGTACCAAGGGAGAAAGACAAGTGCCCACCAGCCCTGGGCCCACATCTTAGCTTTAACACCAATTAACTGCATGACATTAGACATGGGCCTCCGTTCCCTCATTTGTAAAATGGACAGTAGTGGCCTCATGTACTGACTGGATCAGTTTGTGTCCTGGAGGGTAAGGCAGGACCTGCCTCTGCTGCAACACTCACCATCACTGCTTCACAGCCTGGCCCAGAGGAAGGAGCTGATCCAGGCTGTGGAGCCCACAGTGTCTCTCTAAGTGTCTTCTAAATCTTTTGGCCTCACCTTAACTTTGGTTCCCTCAGAAAGATTCTTTTTAAAGAACCTGTTTCTTGTGATATTCTTTGTGGCACACTCCTTTGTGGCCCGTTTTCACGGAATGAACATGATGAAGACAGGAAAAGAATCAAGAGTAGAAAAGGCTGAAAATGCCTGAAATAATCAAGTTGCACATTTTTATGTAGAAGAGGCTCATTTCTTCATTAAGAAAGACATTTACAGATATGAAAATACAACCTACATTTTCTATTTTTGTTCATTTACTATTTAAGGTCTTTTAAAAAATAATGCCACTATTTTATGAGAACACATGGGATGATTTATTACACAAGGTCCAAGTATTTTCACTAGAGGAGAGGCCACTGAACTGCAGAAACTCTACTTAAACTTTTCTCACAATCTAATTAATACCCACTCCTAGTTTAGAAAAAATAACTAGCATGTTTTAGTGTGTTCCTAATAATGAAATACACCTAGCTTGTGGCTGGAGCGTGACTCTGTTTGAATTGTGGTGTGGTGTGTTTGGGTTTGTACCCAAGTTCCTGATACTGTGGACAGAGCTGTTAAACCATCAGGGGCCCAAACTCTCTCATCAACCCAATGGGGATTGTAGTGAAAATAAATTGTAGCCTAAAAATGTTTTACACACACACACAAAAGCACTGCAAGATGAAGCTATGTGATTTTAAAATGTAAGAAGTGTAATTTCATTTGTTCATTCAATACATATGTACTAAGAATCTCGAATCATAATTCATGACTCATCCATAATGTAAAAATCTTTGTGACCTTGGGTTAAGTAAATACTTCTTAGAGCCAGTATCGAATGTACCATACATAAAAAAGAAAAAAACATTGATGAATTCACTTCTGCAAATTTAAAAATTTCTGGTTTTCAAAAAGAATGTCTTCTCTGTAATGAGAATGAAAGACAATTCACAGACTGGGAGAAAATACTTGCAAATTATATCTAATAAATAACTTGTATCCGGGTGTATCATGAACTCCCAATGTGCAATAATGATATGGGTGGGAAAGCCTATAAGAAAGGAATGCTTAAAAAGTTAAACAGATACTTCCTCAAAGAAGATGTATAGATGGTAAATAAACACATAAAATGACATCATTAGCCATCAGTGACATGCAAATTAAAACCACAGTGAGATACTACTATAAATCTATTAGAATGCCTCAAATTGGAAAAAAACAAAAAAAAACAAAAAAACAAAAAACTGACCATACCAGTGTTGGTGAGGATGTGGAGCAACCAGAATGGTAAAAATGTGAAATAGTCAAATCACTATGGAAAACAGTTCAGCAATTTTTTAAAATGTTAAACCACTAAATGACCCAGCCAGTCTACTTCTAGGTATTTATCCAAGAAAAACCAAAGCATATGTTCATACAAAGATTTGTACACAAAAGTTCATAGTAGCTTTATTATGGTAATAGTCAAAAACCAGAAATAATCTAAATTTCTATCAACAGGTCAACAGACAAGAAAATTGTGCTCTCTCTCTCTCTCTCTATATATATGAATACTATGTAGCAGTTAAAAAGAAATGAACTATTGATACATGAAACTATGAGAATAAATTTTAAAACAATTATTCTGAAAGCAAGAAGCCACACCAAGTAAATCAATAAATAAAAAGTATAGAAATAACAAAAATTCAAATAACTGTATGTACTTGAAAGCAGATCATTATTTGCCTGGGAATGGAGAAAGGAAGGAGGGATGATGAGGAGGGCCTACAAGCAGGATTACCAATGGGCATAAGGAAATTTTTACAATTGATTGACATGTTCATTTTCCTGATTTCAAGGGTATATGCATATATCAAAATTATCAGATTGTATATTTTATATATGTGCAATTTATTGTATATTATATAATAAAGCTGTTAAAAAAACCAATTGATCATATTTGTTTGTGTCTACTTCTGAACTTTATTTTCTGTTCCATTTATCTATGTATCTATCTCTCAATACCACAGTGTCTTTGTTTTTTGCAGCTTTAGAGTGAACCCTGGAATTTGGTAGTGTGAATTATACAACTTCACTTTTTTTTTTTTGTTAGATGGAGCCTCCTTCTGTCATCCAGGCTGCAGTGCAGTGCAGTGCCGCGATCTCAGCTCACTGCAACCTCTGCCTCCTGAGTTCAAGCAATTTTCCTGCCTCAGCCTCATGAGTAGCTGAGACCACAGGCATGCACCACTATGCCTGGCTAATTTTTGTATTTTTAATAAATATGGGATTTCACCATGTTGGCCAGGATGGTCTCGAACCCCTGACCTCAGGTGATCCATCCTTCTTGGCCTCCCAAAGTGTTGGGATTACAGGCGTGAGCCACTACACCTGGCCATACAACTTCATTCTTTTTCAAAATAGTTTTGGCTGTTTTATTCCCTTTGCCTTTCCATACATATTTTAGAATCTAGATTTTTTAAGGGAAAAATATTCTGCTAGGATTTAAATCAGGATTGTTTTAAATCTATAGATCATTTTTATAATAATTGACATCTTAAAAACTGAGTTTTTAATCCATAACTATGCCATATCTTCAATTTATTTAGGTCTTCCTTGACTTTTTATCAGTGTTCTGTGTATTGCTTTTTAAAAATCATATGTGTGAATAGATTATATTACCTATAAGTTTCAGTTCAGGATAGCAAATATGGTTTTATAAAGTAGTCATTATTGAAACCTATTAAGTCTAATAGGTTTCAGAACCTGACCTAAAGAAGCATTACATAAAAGAGAAGACTGACTTTCAGAATACATCAAGACTCAGGGGTTGGTGAATAGAGAATGACTCAATGAAAGGTGCTGAGAAGATAAAAGGTGGGAGAAAAATATGGAGAATGAAATGTCAATAAGGCCAAATGAAGAAAGAGAACATTTATAATGGAGAATACATTCAACCATCTCCAATGCTATTACGTCATGTAAAATGAGGAGAATTGAACTTCAGATTTAATAATATAGAAGTTGTTCTTGTCAAGAACTGTTTCAATTTATGGGGGTGTTAGGGCTGGGATGGTGAGAAAGCCTGATTGGAGTGAGTTAACAGAGAAAAGAAGGAGAATTGGAAATAAGTTGAGGCATTTTGCTGAAAAGGGAGCAAAGAAATAGGGTGGTAGGTGTAGGAGTAAGGAAAAGTCAATAATAGATGCTTAAAGGGGGGAATAACATAGGTGTGGAAAATCTTACCTGTATACTAATGGGAATGCCACAGTAGAGAGAGAAACATTCCAGTTGCAGAAGAAAGGAGTGAGCATAGCAGTAGTAATGTTTTGCTGTTGTTTTTGAGACGGGTCTCACTCAGTTGCCCAGGCTGAAGTGTAGTGGCACCATCGCAACTCACTGCATCCTCCACCTCATAGGTTCAGGTGATCCTCCCACCTCAGCCTCTGAGTAGCTGGGACTACTGGCGCGTACTACCACAAATGGCTTTTTGTTTGTTTGTTGCTGTTTTAGAGGCAGGATCCCATTGTGCTGCCCAGGCTGGTCTCGGACTTCTGGGCTCAAGAGATCATCCCTCCTTGACCTCCCAAAGTGCTAGGATTACAGGCATGAGCCACCACACTTGGCCCAGTGATGGTTTTTAATATGAGAGAGAGTATTGGATCTAAGGGCAACAGGAGAAGAGTTAAATTCACATAGAAAATGGCAGTGTTCATCCATTATAACAGCAGAAAAGAAATACATATATATACATATGGATCTAGAAGGAGATGGATATGTAGGTTTGAAGATGTGCTAACATTTTGATTACAACCTTTTTCTTAGTGAAAAGGTAAAAACATGGACTAAGGGAGGCTGAGGGAGGAGGCATGGTGAAACAGCCCTCTGGAAGAATGGTGGGGTAATTGGCTTTGAAGGCGTAGTAAGATTGCCTTGACAGTAGTGAAGGCAATCTTCAAACCACTTGGAGTTTGAAGTAATAAATTTCAAGAGACACCAGGAAGATTGTTGTGTTTTTCTCCAACCATTTTCATCTAGCTCTTTTTATTAAAATAATTTCAACTTTTATTTTAGATTCAGGCCATACTTTAGCAGGTTTGTATTATATTATATTATACATATCATATTATATTATATAGATATTATATAGATTATATTAATATATATTATACACAATATATATTACCTGGGTATATTATATTGTGTGATGTTGAGGTTTAGAATATGATTGATTCCATCACTCAGGTACTAAGCACAGTGCCTAATAGTTTTTCATTCCTTGACCCACCCCACCCCCAGTAGTTCCCAGTGTCTGTTGTTGCCATCTTTATGTCCATCAATATCCTTTGTTTAGCTCCCTCTTTTAAGTGAGAACATGCCAACTTTTTTCATCTCTAAGGTACAGGTACTGAGTTGGTAGAAAATAAAGAAAACCAGGGTTTGAGTTTCCCAGGGAAATACAATGAAAGGAATAGGGCTAGAAAATCTGTAACTGTGTATATGGGAGGGACTGTAATGAAGGACTTTTGAATCCGAGTTGTATAAGGCTTAAAGTAAGAACATGAAGATGATGGACAATGCAAAGGTTAGAATCAACGCACTGGATCCTTGTGGGTGAAAATAGTAGAAAGAGGAAGATGAAAGTATAGGAGGAGATAGGGTGGGATATTAATCAGTAATGTCTAGAGTGCCCATGAGAATGAGTGGCTGAAGTTGGGGTAGAAAATAAAATCACTGGAAGTGAGGAGGTCAGGGACTGAGAGGTCAAGGTATCGGAAAAATCACCTATGTGTACGAAAAATCACCTATGTGTACAAAAAATCATCAAAAATAACTTCAGAAACTGTAATGTGGAGTATGAATATGAGCCAGGTACTGTGTTTGACATCATTGGAGGAGCTATGGATAGATAACTGAAATAAGGAGGGAGAGCAGGTACTTCAGAGGCATTTGCCTTGTTTTATTAAAGGAAGGAACAGGAATAACGATGATTCTGAAAGTGGCTACAGAACATCTACCACCCCCTGGCCTGACCTTATTTAAATACGGTGAAAAAATAGCCACTGTTTACCTTAAATATCTCCTTCTGAAAATATAAGGAATTGTGCAATATCTTTTGGAAGGATTATTATAAACAGTTTGAGAACACTGTATACTTGAAGAAATGCACTTCAGTTATTTGCAGATTTGTTATGTGGAAGCTTCTAATATGTTATCTGCTATTTATGGCTTCATCTCAAATGGATGACACCATATTTCAAAAACTCAGATCCTTGAGCACTTTCATGAAAGTAAGGTCTCTACAAAAGCTATATGGAAAAAGTAAAAATTAGCCTGGAAAAGCTACATAGCACATATTTGTGTAGTAACTGAGCACAGGTCTGATTAACCCTTCTACTTAAGATTAGGCAAATTCACTTAAATCTAGAAACTAGAAATTAGGGATAAACACACTGATATATTTGGATAAGGCCAGAGTGCTAGATGTTGCCATTTTTCAAAGAAGATTTACTAATTTTATTATCCCCAAGAAACAGATTCAAAACTAATTATTACATATGCAAATGTACATATTATTACCAATAACAGAGTAAAAACCTAACAGTATCCCCTCTGGGGAAAAAATGAATGGGAAGTGCATGGGAAAGGGAAATTATAAAGTAAATAGGCATTCGTCCTAAGACTTTTCACCCTCTTTGGTACATTAAAAAGAAAAAAAAAAATAGCAGGGAGAAAATGACAATGAATTAATGTGAAATTCTGATTTAGGATGATGAAAATCCAACTAAACTGAAATAAAACAGCATATTCAAGTTCAAACAGTATTTTAAAACTAAGTAGCCCCTGCATCTAAAAGCTGAACTAAAACTACTAGATCTGTGAAAAGAGTTTCAACATTAACTAGTGAACTGGTGTTTACAACACACAATAGAAGGTATGCATTATTTTGCATTATTTCTGTCATAGAAGCGAACAGTTTGCCTACATTAGAAATAAAATCAGTTGACATTGATCACCAAGGAAACTCATGAATAAGACAAGATTGCTTAGGACACCAAACCACTCTCCAAACTATAACATCATAATTTAAAGAGGAAGATGGCAATACTCTAGGACTGCCCAGTGGGCTCTACTTAGAAGAGGTAACAGATGAAAGAAAAAGAAAAGAAACAAGAAAAGGGGTTTTAAAATTCGCATATGCTGCTTGTCCTGCTGCCTCTGTTCTGATTCACAGAATTAAATATCCAAGTTAAATGTCTAACTTGTTCTGACATTGCTGCCCCAGAAAGCCATGGACGACAAGACACACTTTCTTGGTGCCCTGTGTGAGTTAATCTGAGGTTGGAGCATGTAGTTGATTGTACTGTGGTTTCCCGGTATCCACACCCTTCTTCAGCGTCCTCCCACTCTAACTGCATTCAGCAACAGTGGCAAACTTAAACAGAAACTTGAAAACTGTTTGCATGTTTTCAGCTTCCCCTGAACTCCTAACTACAACTAAGAGAAATGCCTGGACTAGCCTGCTGAAATATGAGACACATTGTCCCACCCCTACCCCCAGATGACCTGCCAGCTGATTCTAGAGACATAAGTCTAGCCAAGATCAGTAGAACTGCTCAGCCAACTTGCAGACCCATCCAAATAATAAACGGGGTTAAGACTTACGCTGACACTTTGGGGTGTTATGCAGCAATTAATTGCGGACAGAGTGGTCAGGCTAGTCCACGAGTTGGACTGATTATCCCCTCCACCTCTGACATAACTTGGGTGGGTCAGGGCCAACCACTATGAAGAGTGGAAACTGGGAGTTAAAACGAGTAAGAATTAAAAGTTATGGTATTACAGTTTCTTTACAAATTTATAAATATGAGGATGTCATTTGAACTGCATTCAAGCCTCAAAAGCTATAAACTAGGTCTATTTACCTTAAGTGTATGATCTTTAAAGTGTATGAGGTGAGACTGGTTATTCCTCTGTGAACTGTCTCCACACGATGCTTCCACACTCATCATTGTCCTAGAGCCTATTCCAAGGCACTTTAAAAATTTAACTTTCATTAAATAATAATTTTAAAGACCTTCCTAACTCCTCTTAGAAAGACTTGGTTTTCAACATTTCTTGGCATTTGAGCCTATGGTACCACGTCATTTATGCCCAAAGCACATCTAGAATGTTGTCAGATGACAAGAACAATGTAATTAACAAGCATATGCAGATATTTTCTTAGGTTGGAAAAGTAGTAATTATTCACCCAGAAAGGAAAAAAAAAAAGCCAGTGGCACAAATAATATAAAATAACAAGTCTATCATTACAGGACTCCCAAAACTTGTTGCAGGAGGCATGGTTTAATGTCCTTGACATTAACTTTCCAATGAACTTTTTCTTCCAATTGAGTGGCCAGCGTTATCTTAAGCCATTTCTGGCTGTATTTTCTTCACATTCTAAGCCCATTTCCTTTTCTGTTGTCAGCACTCTCTTGGCCTTCAAACAGCTCTAGTTGGGCCTCTGTTCAAGTGGTAGTGCACACCCTACCTCCAAGGAACTTGTTGCAAATCTTGTTAGTCAAAAGTGCGGTCCATGGACCAGCATCCGAGTCCAGTCCAGTCTACTTAATCAGAATCTGCATTTAAACAAAATCCTCACGTAATTATTTTTACTTACAATTATTTTCACTTTTTATTCTTTCTCTTTAGCTTTTATTTAGTCTTTACACTTAGCTATAACTTGGGGACTGTGGCAGTGGGGTTCCATGGTTTTTTGTTTTGTTTTGTTTTGTTTTTTAGCAGTTAAGCAGCCTATCCTAATCAGGAGGGAAAAAACTACTACATCACATAGTATTGCTCCTCCTCATAGCATTCACAAAGAAGCAGGCATTAAGGTGGAATTCAATACAACCTTCTTTAGCACTACGATATTATAAGTTACACTCTCTTCTTCCTCTTGCATGCTATTAGAATGACTTCTCTATCTTTACAACCCTGTGGATATTGAGAAGTCAATCATAATTCCACTACTTTATCCCACATCAACATGTTTTCTTCTCTTTCAGTCAGTATATGTCTTGATAATAGGTACTGAATCCTTTTTAACTTTTTAAAATCTCCAAAGCAAGATATAGTGCCTGGAAAACCAGTAGGTGTTCAACAGTACCCTCTTTTTAACTAATAATGAAAAGAATAACTTGGTCACTAATTCCTGAAATTTCAAATACATGCAAAAACAAAAACAAAAACAAAAAACTTACCTACTTAAGTTATTGCATTTTCATAGCCATATCAATTTGTTTCTCCTATGGCCCACTTCTCCTTCTAGGTTGATTCTAAAGATTTTAGTTTATGTGATAGAAAAAATAAATATCCATGGAAAACTTTAAATATTTTATCATTTCCAATGTGTACGCTTAAAAAAAAAAATCCCTTCTCCAATTTGTCTCAAATTAGGGAATTTCTATTGATGCACTTTGTCATCTTTGATTCCCCAATGATTCCTGTAGTTTCTGATACATAACATTCAAATATCTGTTGAATGAATGAGTTATTTTTAAACCACCATGTTTGTTAGCATGTTACAATTAATGAAAAAAGTTCCAATGCAAAACATTTTAATAGGTTGTCAAATATACAGTTATTAGAATTATGTAAATATCACTTATAAAAATTGGTATATCACATTAGATGATTCTATAAAATAAAAACACAAATCACACATTGACAATAACCCCTGCAGTCCAAGTATACTCCCACAATAGTACAAATTACAAACACATTAAAAAAAAACCCTAAAGACATTTATACATTTAAACCAAAGTAACTGTGACTAGACTAAATACATTCATTCATCAAGTACAATAAATTTAGCATTGTTGCTCATAGTCACTAATAACACAATTTTAGGTGCAATTTCACATGCTTTCATAAATCTTCCAGTACAGTTCCCATAGTAAAGTGTCTTTGTGCACGCCATTTTCATTTATATGCAGGTGCATCATACATCATACTTAAAACTATTTCACTTCACAAACTGTTAATATATATTTTAAATGGACAGTAGGTAAAAAATTTAAACCTCAATGATGACAAAATCTAAAATTAAAGAAAAGTCTCGAAAGCCTATAGTGACTTGTTTACTTGCATGAATAATATTTTCACTTAGTACAGGCTATTAATATAAGTAATCAGAACTTAAATATTAACTCAAAAAAAGATAGAGGCTCCAAACTTTTCTAAGAAATTAATGCATTTTCAAAGTAATAATATAATCAGTCTGTAAGTCAAAAGTAATTTCATATTCATTGCCAAATTTAAAATAACAGTGATGTTAAGATTGAAAACTGTTGTACTAAATTGTAAAATACAGTAAAGATGATGCAGCTCATTTGCTTGGGAATATGTAATGGAATGCTTCTCAGAGCAATGTAAATGGACAGTCTAAATAAATGTACCTTTGCCAGCAAGGAAAGTGAAAAATTAAGGCTTTTTTATGCTATCTGTAACTACTACCCAAACTTAAATAGAGGTTACAATACTGCAAAATATTACTTCTCACTTCAACTATTGTTAGTTGCTTTATTTCAACCCCATACTTATTATTTAGATGCCTATTTTTCTATATCTCTATTTTAATTAAGTCCCCAATCCCACCCCATCCAAAGAGAATGCTGAAAATGGTTAGGACCTTATCTGTTTGGTTCACAGTTGTAATACTGGGGGCTAAAAATGCTTAACACATGGCATAAATCCAAGAAATATTTTTGAATGAACTAAGAAGCCTGGCCTCCAAAGACAACCCTACTTGTTTTTCCAAAGCAATAACAGATAATTGTTACCTCTTTAGATAATCAGATTGACAATTATTCAAAAGGAATAGATGTTTCCTAGGCTATGAAAACATCAAAAACATGTAATAGAAAGGATAACTGAGGGTACAAACGTATCAAATCAAGACTAAAGGCGCCAGAGCAAAAAGGTAAGCATTGTAAACATTTTTTAAAGCAAAACAAGTTTTAACGTGTAAATGTCAAACTAGTAAGAGAAAATGTACTACAATGATGACAATGCTTTACCATAGTAGACACAATTCCTGTAATTTCACAAACAGAATTCTTTTGTTGTTCTATCGTTTTCTTTCATCCTACATCTTCTACAATATTCCAACCCCTAGAAACAAATGTATTTTCAGTTGTGTGAAACAAAAAATTGCAACTGAAGGGTCTACGGAAATTCCTTGTTCTTAAATGATGTTATAAATTTGATACACAGACTTGATAGACATAAGAACATCATCTTGGAAATCATAAAATACTAAATTATGCTCAATCAAAATACAGACAAAGGTTCTTCAGTTGAACAGTTTAGAGCCCCATAAGAGCAAATTGTAGTGTAAAGAAGAAAAGTAAGTACAATCTTTCCAGACGCACGAAACAAAGAATAATGAATACTGAGTTGAAATACCACAAGCTCCACATTAGAGCCATTTAATATGCACATTTTCATAACTGTTTCTTGAAAAACTATTTAGATAAAATATTTAGCATTTATCATTGATTTTAATTTACTTGAATCTATGCAATGTCCATCCATATTAAAATATCAATTAATGTAAATACTTTATTACAAAACTATTATACAATTTAAATTTTTATTAGAGAAAGGTATTATTCACATCCACAATTTCTTAAAGTCCTTTTTAAATGAGTGTATTCCATAAGAAATACACTAAAATCATTACTTATGTTTCATAGGGGAAAAAAACTATGAGAATCCTATTTACCCAAACTATATCCCTAATATGCTTATTTCTTAAGCCTTTACATGTTCAAATATGCTTGTTGAATAGTGATCATTCATCCCCACAGTGGTAAATTTCAGCATAACATTAAGTGACTGAGAGAGACTAAAACAGTCACATGTAGATTAGATAAACAGATACTTATTCTGTTATACCTAAGCTTTCTTATAAAGCAACACAAAATGAGCATTGGATAACAATAACAAATGTAAACAGAATTAAATGTTAATCCCTTCCCTGAAAAACAACAGATAAGAGGGCTTCTTGCTTTATTAAAATCAAAACGATCTATTTTATCAAAAGGGTAAGACATTGATTTTACAAAATTATATTTTCAAATACAGATAAAAAAAAATCTTGAACAGTTAATTCAGATTTTATTGAGCTAAAATGTGCAAAAATCTGATAATACTTAAGTGTATTAAATTCATTGTACATAGGTTGATATAATCCCATACAAAAAAAGCCTCAGTATCTTGTTAAGATTCAAAATAGTGTTTAATTATCTGAACTTAAGATTTATTGAACCGCTATCCAAATAACAACAAAATCCATACTGTAAAAGAAAAAAGTAAAACTAAAAATTTTCTGATTATCACTTGAAATTCACTCCCATTAAAACATAAAACTATAGCCAATATCCATTTGAAAAGTGAAGAAAAATTGGAAGTCCCTGTGATAATTACACCAATTCTAAATAAAAAATTAAAATCAAATTTTGCTATTACAAAATGCATGTGATTTTAAGTTATTCAGGTTTAATAGATTTACTAAGGATAGAGTTCATAGAGCATTTAGTTGGTACTTCTGTTTGTACTCAGGTATTTGCAAAGTACCCCCAGAGAAGGCTGAGAAGGTAAAATAAACATAAAATTGTGAAATTTTCTCCACACCACAACAAAGGCGCTAAGATTTAAAAATTCAATTTGTAACTCTAGAAGAAAAAGAGGAGAAACAATTTACAACCCCAAAATATTTTCCAGAACTATGACAAAACTGATAACTACCTAGAAATGTTATTAGTGAATCGAAGTGCAAGTAATGACAGCATTAACATCAAATGTATTTGAAGACTCAAAGTTTTAAATGTTTTCAATGACAAACAACTAGTTGATTTTTTTTAAGGTGGTGGGTGTCAAACAAAGACAATACAAATCTAATTTTTCCAGGAACAGTAGCACTGCCCCTGTCCCCATGAAATTAAGTTATAATTTCACCATTCAACATAATATAAAACTGTTTTGATTAAGAGTGAAATAGAAGCATGAATATAGATACGCACCAGACCCTATATTAGGGACTAATTTACACATGGTATTTTGATAACAACCTAATTAGATACTGTCTTTCATTGCTTACTATAATTCTGAGAAACTGCTTTTAACAACATTTACACTACTGCTTAACTAAATGGGGACACAAAAATACATAAATTTTTAAAGAAAAAATTCAAGTTATTTAGAGGAGAAATAAAACTTCAATTATTTACTTTTTTGAAGCTGCATTTAGATACAAAGGTATATGGTTTACGATACTTTTCACAATGTAATAAATTTATATTCCAATTTTCTCATGAATTTTCGATTGTAAAAGAAAATATTTTGTTCCTTGAAAATAACATCTCTCTTCCCCTAACCCAGGTAAGAACAATTAGTGTGCCCTTAATTTCAAGACTTTGTTGTTGTCATCCATGTCAATTGTCTTTTTCATGAAGTATAATATTTTGAGAGAGAGATGTAAAAATTAAAGAGAAAATCTGCTTTTGGAATGCAACGATACTAAATCATTTCACTAAGAAGCACCCTTTGATACGCTGGTCTGAACTTTTAATATAAAACCTAAACAGTACTTATTTCTGAAGTAGAATTTTCTCCAGTTTTAGTAACTTCATACATAGCAATACTAAGGACATCAACCTGTGCTTTTGAGATTTTGATAGGTGTTCTAATAACGTAATATTTTAGATATGGCTCATTGTCAAGGCTGGGTGGACAGAGATTTCATGAACTGGCTACAGAAAGCTAACTAAACTCTTAATGACTGAATAATGGTTTGCATTTTGCTTGAGCCAAAAAAGATGTTTAAGCCATGTACCACCACATTCCCTGCTTAACATTCCTAAGTTTCTTTATTCTTCATAGTTTTCTAATGAACAAATAATTAGTTTTCCTGAGTAAGATTATAAAAAAGTTAACCTTTCTTCCAAAAGTATAAAGACAAATAAAATGTTGACTCACGATACAAATTTTTTACACAGCATTACAGGTGCAGAGATATTGACTGCTCCTCTTCACTATGATTGGCCCACCCTTTAAAAAGACTGTAACAGAGAATTCAATTGTCTAAAATACTTCGAAGTACAGAAATTAAATGCTTTAGCCCATAAACATATCCCTCATCTATTGTGTTGCTAGGGAACACATGAGCAAAATCTATCATTCGCACTTCTACTTCAGCAATCTCTTGGCAACCAGTGGGAAGATGGTAGAAAACTTTTTCCAGTTGGGAAAGTACATTTCCATTTAAATGTTCCTGTGACATGCTTTTCCACCCATTGTCTTGCTCCAGATGTTCAACTTTCAATGAAGTCTGACTGTGATGCTTTTTTGTATACATTTTCCTGTGACGAGCATACATCTTGGACAAGCTTTTGCCCACTGAAGCCTCTATTTTTCCATTAGCTGTGGAACTTAACACATGAAAGTTATTATTGTACTCTAGTACTTCTGTGTCTGACAGTTGTCCTTTGGACAAAAACTTTTCTGCCAAAGTTCTGTCATTCAATTTTGTAGTGGTTGGCTGAGATGAACCTTCATAAACAAATAGTAATGAACTTGCGTAAAAGTTAAGCTGCTTCTGGTTTTCAAACCACTGCAGAATTTTCTCAATCTTCTGAATACTGGCAGCAACAGCATCTTTTCTTAAGCAATACCCATTATGAAAAAATCTGGAGACTCCTATAAAAAAGAAAAATATGAGCATTATAATCAAATTATGAAATAACTATTATCTGGGAAGTAAACTCATCACAGAATTCTCCAATATTTTCCCCATCCTCCCTTATAATTAAGTGAACAGTTAATCCTAGAATTCTAAGAATTCTAGTCAGATATAGAAATCTGACCTCAGCTTAATTTTTGGTGAAGATGATCTTACTAGAAAACATTTAAATTACACTAACATGATATGAAATGTCCTATTTAGACAAAAGAAAATTTATTACACTTGACTGATAGTTTACTTCTCTCACTATATTCTCTTAAGAAATAGGATTCCAGGCTGGGTGTGGTGGCTCATGCGTGTAATCCCAGCACTTTGGGAGGCCGAGATGGGCGGATCACGAGGTCAGGAGATCGAGACCGTCCTGGCTAACATGGTGAAACCCCATCTCTACTAAAAATACAAAAAAAAAAAAAAAAAGAAAATTAGCCAGGCATGGTGGCAGGTGCCTGTAATCCCAGCTACTCGGGAGGCTGAGCAGGAGAATTGTGTGAACGTGGGAGGCGGAGCTTGCAGTGAGCCGAGATCATGCCACTGCACTCCAACCTGGGCGACAGAGCTAGACTCCGTCTAAAAAAAAAAAAAAAAGAAAAAAGAAATAGGATTCCAAGACTCGCTCTATTTGCTATTGTGAGAAATTTTACAGTAAAATTACTTGTTCGGGCTGGGCACAGTGGCTCACGCCTGTAATCCCAGCACTTTTGGAGACAGAGACGGGTAGATCACCTGAGGTCAGGAGTTCAAGACCAGCCTGGCCAACATGGTAAAACCTCGTCTCTACTAAAAATACAAAAATTAGGCTTGGTGACGCATGCCTGTACTCCCAGCTACGTGGGAGGCTGAGGCACGAGAATCACCTGAATCTGGGAGGTAGAGGTTGCAGTGACCCGAGATCGTGCCACTGTGCTCCAGCCTGGGCAATAGAGCAAGATTGTCTTGGGGAAAAAACCAAAAAAACAAAAAAACTTGTTTGTTAGAATCTCATTTAGAGCTAACTAAAACCTAGAGTCAAATTTAATTATTTTTTAATGGTACCATTACCAAATACCAAACCATAACTCTGCTAATTTTCATTTGCTTTCAATAATATTGATTAAGTCAATTGTTCCAAAAAGTTCAGCTCACTTTTGGGAATAGCGCTTTTCCAGGGTAGGTATATTATTGAAAATTGAGACCTTTAAATGTTTTAACCTATCAGATTATTAGGGCTTTTTAAAAACTAGGCCTAGTTTATCATACTTGGGAATTTGTAGGTATATATAATTTGATTTCTGCTTTCAAATAACTTGTTTCTCCAATTTGGGACAGAAACTATTAAAAGATACATTCAGGTATGACTAAATTAGTAGCATGGGAAAATATTTTTTAAATAGCCCATCTGAAAGTTATTTTGCTGTTGATTAAGTACTCCAAGGCAAACACTAATTGTTAAGCTCAAGCTATGGATGTTTGCTTTCTATACACAAAATAAGAATTCTTCTACAAACTTTTTACACTATGCATAAGTTCTTCTCTATCTTAGTAGAGCTAAGAATAAACGTGTAATATAAAGTTATTTCCAGGAAGCTAGGATATTGTTGTTTTTGTAATATCTTGGCCATAAATATTTTAGAAACATATATATGTATGTTAACAGATTTTATTTAAATCAGTTTAATGCCACTTAATTATTCATTATGAAGAGCTCTAGAAACTTACATAGTTCAACTACACATGGAAAAATTCAATAAAAATACATTACATGCTACAACACATATTTTAAAGTCTCTTATGTAACAAGCAGTTTTAATATACTATGATCTATAACGTTTACTTACAAAATAATTTTATAGACAACCTCTAGTTCCAGTATTGAGCTAGATGGTTGGTACACAGCTGTTCATTATTTTTTTAAGTTATATTAATAAGAAATAAATGAAAATGTAACAGGGCCATTCATGGTCCCATGGTCTTGATGTATTATGAACCAGGGCTTGTGATTAATCCAATTCTGTAAATCTAAGTTTCATTATTTTTTTTTAAAAAATGATTATGAATCAAATCACTTTTCCAAATGACAACTAAAACTGAAATAACTTTAGAATTAACTGTTCAATCATAAAAGCATTAGTTTTTTAATCCTTACCATCTTTTATAGTTTCTTTTGTTAAGCTTCTTCCATAATGCTGATTTTGTGTCTCATAGCTATCGGAATGAACATGATAAACCTGTCAAAAAAAACCCAGTGAATATTAAAAAGCTAATACTCCTTGACCATGTGGGGTTTATCCCAGCCACAAGGGTGGCAAAAGATGAAATCTACTCAGGTAATTCATTCTAATAGATTTGAGAAGAAAAAAATATCGCAGTCATATCAATGGATGCTGAAAAGGCACTTTACAAATTTAACATCCAGTACTGATGAAAACTTTTGTAATATAAGGATAGATGAATATTTCCAATATGATAAAACTATCTACCTCAACCTACCAGGAGTTAGTCTCAAGTTTAAAGGACAGAACTGAAAAAGCACTTCTTTTAAAATACAAGAAGCTTTCACAAGAATATTTTATCATGATGTCTTTTATATTATTATCATCTAATATTCTGGAGTTCCTAGTAAATGCAATTAGAGAGAAAGAAATTAGAGGTATAATAATTTGGAAAGGTGGAGATAAATACTCTGAAGATAATATTTGTACACTGGAAAATAAAATTAAAGACAAATACAAATAATAAAATATATGACATGGCATTTGAATACAAATTAGTAAACAGAAAATAAGCTTTCTAAACACAAACAACTCATTAGAAAATGTAATGAAAGAAAAGACCCCATTTATAAAATGTAACCCCCCCAAAACATGAAAATAAGCTAGATAAGTAAAAGATGTATAAGAAGGTATCTTTAAAACATTCCTAAGACACACACCTATGTTCTCAAAAAAGATTCAACATAATAAACTATATCAATTTTCCTTAATCTACAGCTAAAGTGCGATTATAATAAAAATACCAACTCTTTTTTTGGGGGGTGGGGAGGGACACAGTCTCTCTCTGTTGCCCAGGCTGGAGTGCAGTGATGTGATCTCGGCTCACTGCAACCCCCGCCTCCAGAATTCAAGTGATTCTTGTGCCTCAGCCTCCAAGTACCTGGGATTACAGGTGCGTGACAACACGGCCAGCTAATTTTTGTATTTTTAGTAGAGGTGAGGTTTCACCATGTTGGCCAGGCTGGTCTCAAACTCCTGGCCTCAAGCAATCCACCCGCCTCAGCCTCCCAAAGTGCTGGGATTACCGGAGTAAGCCACCATGCCCGGCCTCAAAAATTGTTTTTAACCATAAGCCAACT
Source organism: Theropithecus gelada (assembly GCF_003255815.1). Taxonomy (NCBI): domain Eukaryota; kingdom Metazoa; phylum Chordata; class Mammalia; order Primates; family Cercopithecidae; genus Theropithecus; species Theropithecus gelada. The sequence continues at coordinate 76,002,756 of NC_037677.1, read as the reverse complement.
CTAAAGTTCACATATGTAAAAAAATAAATAAATAAATAAATAAATAAGATTAATAAGGTGGAACTAACCTTGCCATCCTACCAGATATTAAAACATATTTTAGAATGAAACATACGTGAGAACTTATTATATGAGAATGGGATTTTAAATCAGTGGGGAAGGATTATTTATTAAATGGTGTTATTCTGATTAAACAGTGATCAGGAAAAAATAAGTTGTATTCATACTTGATAGCATATGTCAGGATAAATTCCAAATGTATCAAAGATTGAAATGATAAAAGGGTCCCCGAAAACATGTAGGAATCCTTGAGTAACTGATAATAATTAGGGACGGCATTTCCAACTAAAACTCAGAAATGTCACAGTTGGTTTTTTTTGGTAGATAGTATTTGTACATACTTACGGGGTACATGTGATATTTTCTTACAGGCATAGAATGTGTAATGATCAAGTGAGAGTATTTAGGGTATTCACCACTATAAATATTTATCATTTCTATGGGTTCACAGTGTTTTTCCCATGCAGATATCAAAAGAAAAAAAGATTAAAAAAATCATTTGAAATTTATTTGATGAACAAAGGGCAGGTTTACACTTATGGGGGAAAAAACAAGAAACAGAAAGTGTTTAAGGTAGATTTTGTAATAAACATATACAGTATTTGCATGTTTAAAAATATCTCTGGAAGGATATATAGAGAAAAATAACTATAATATGATATCTTGTGTGGAGGCAGACTATGCAACTGTACAGGTATACCTCATTTTATTGTGTTTCACTTCATTGTGCTTTATAAATATACTGCATTATTTACAAATTGAAGGTCTGTGGCAGCTTGAGCAAATCTACTGGCACCACTTCTCCAACAGCATGTGCTCACTTCATGTCTCTGTATTACAATTTGGTAATTTTTGAAATTTTTCAAACTTATTATATCTGTTATGGTGATCTGTGATTAGTGATCTTTGATGTTACTCTTGTGATTATTTTCGGATGTCACGAAGCACGCCCACATAAGATGGCAAATTGGATAAATATGTGTGTCTTGACTGCTCCACTGACCAGCTGTTCCCCCATCTCTCTTCCTCTCCTCAGGCCTCCCTACCCATGAGACACAATAATATTGAAATTAGGCCAATTAATAATTAATAACCCTCCAATGAATAATTAATAACCCTCCAACGGCCTCTAAGTGTTCAATGAAAGGAAATGTCACATTTCTCACTTTAAATCAAAAGCTAAAAAGTGATTAACTTAGTAAGGAAGGCATTTTGAAAGCAAAGACAGGCCTAAAACTAGGCCTCTTGTGCCAAACAGCCAAGCTATGAATGAAAAGAAAAAGCTCTTGAAGGAAATTCAGAGTGCTAACTACAGTAAACACACAAATGATAAGAAAGTGAAACAGCCTGACTGCTAATATGAAGAAAGTTTTAGTGGTCTGGATAGAAGACCAAATCAGCCACAACATTACCTCAGGCCAAAGCCTAATCCAGGATAAGACTCTTTTCAACTGTATTAAGGCTGAGAGTCACCATGAGGAAGCTGCAGAAGAAAAATGCAAAGCTAGCAAATGCTGGTTCATAGATCCTAGCAGAAGTTTATGGAAAGATGTTGTTTTTAACCTAAAATGCAAGGTGAAGCAGAAACTGTTGTTGTAGAAGCTACAGCAACTTATCCAGAAGACAACTGATGAAGGTATCTACCCCAAACAACAGATTCTCAATGTAGATGAAACAGCCCTCTATTGAAAAAAATGCCACCTAGGGTTTTCATAGCTAGAGATAAGAAGTCAGTATCTGGCTTCAAAGCTTCAAAGGACAGGCTAACTCTCTTGTTAGGGGCAAATGCAGCTGGTGACTTTAAGTTGAAGCCAATACTCACTCATTTGTCCTAGAGCCCTTAAGAATTATGCTGAATCTCCCAGCTCTTTCGGAGGCTGAGATGGGAGGATTGCTTGAGACCAGAGGACAACTTGAAGCAAGGAGCTCAAGAACAGCCTGAGCACCATAGTGAGACCCCGTCTCTATAAAAAATTTAAAAATTAGTTGGGTGTGGTGGAACATGCCTGTAGTCCCAGCTACTCGAGAGGCTGAGGTGGGAGGACTGCTTGAGCCCAGGAGTTGGGGGCTACAGTGAGCTATGATTATGCCACTGGACTCCAGCCCAGGCCAAGACCCTGTCTCAAAAAAAAAAAAAAGTGCTGAATCTACTCTGCCTGGGCTCAAAGCCTGGATGACAGCACATCTGTTTATAGTATGGTTTACTGAATATTTTCAGCCCACCATTGAGAACTACTACTCAGAAAAAAAGATTCCTTCCAAAATATTACTGCTCATTGACAGCGCACCTGGTCACCTAACAAGAGCACTGATGATGTACAAGGAGATTAATGTTGTTTGCATGCCTGCTAACAACATTCCTTTTGCAGTTCTATGGATCAAGGAGTAATTTCAACTTTTAAGTTGTATTATTTAAGAAATATATTTTGCAAGGCTACATACAGCTGCCATTGATAGTAATTCCTCTGATGGACTGGGACAATGTAAATTGAAAAGCTTTTGGAAAGAATTCACCATTCTAGATGGCATAAAGAAGATTCGAGATTCCTGGGAGGAGGTCAAAATATCAACATTAACAGGAGTTTGGAAGAAGTTAATTCCAACCCTCATGGATGACTCTGAGGAGTTCAATTCAAGACTTCAGTGGAGGAGGTAACTGCAGATGTGGTAGAAAGAGCAAGTGAACTAGAATTAAGACTGAAGGCTGTAAGAGGTGACTGAATTGCTGCAAACTCATGATAAACCTTGAATGGATGAACAGTGGCTTGCTTGCTTGTTTTATTGATTGGCTGACTGAGATAGGGTCTCGCTCTGTCACCCAGGCTGGAGGGCAGTGACACAATCATGGCTCACTCTTGTACTCAAGCAATCCTTCCCACCTCAGCCTCCTGAGTATCTGGGACTACAGGTGTGCGCCACCAAGTCTGGCTAATTTTTGTATTCTTTTGTAGACGGGGTTTCGCCATGTTGCCCAGGCTGGTCTCAAACTCCTGAGCTCTAGCGATCCACCCACCCTGGCCTCCCAAAGTGTTGGGATTACTGGCAGAAGTCACTGCCCCTGGCCTCAGAGTGGCTTCTTATGGATGAGCAAAGAAAGTGGTTTCTTGAGATGGAATCTACTCCTAGTAAAGATGCATTGTTGAAAGCATTGTTGAAATGACATTGTTGAAATGACAATGTTGAAATGCATTGTTGAAATGACAATGAATGATTTAGAATATTACATAAACTTACTTGATAAAGCAGAGGCAGGATCTGAGAGGAGTGACTCCAATTTTGAAAGTTCTACTGTGGGTAAAATTCTATCAAAGAGCATCACATGCTCCAGAGAAACCTTTCATTTAAAAAAGAGTAAATTTATGTGGCAAACTTCATTGCTGTCTTATTTTAAGAAATTGCTGCAGGCACTCCAACCTTCAGCAGCCACTACCTTGATCAATCAGCAGCCACAGGCAAGAGCCTCTACTAGCAAAAGGAAACAACTCACTGAATGCTCAGATAATCCTTAGTATTCTTTAGCAATAAGTATTTTTTAATTAAAGCATACACGTTGTTTTTTAAAAAACACAATGCAGCCAGACACAGTGCCTCATGCCTTTAATAATAGTGCTCTGGGAGGCCGAGGCAGGAAGATTGCTTGAGCCTAGGAGTTTAAGACCAGCCTGGGCAATATGGCAAGACCCCATCTCTATAAGAAATAAAAAATAAGCCAGGTGTGGTAGCAAAGATATTTGTAATAAAAAGTTAACATTCTCAACCTAAAAACATGTAAATAGGTAGCAAAAAAGTATCCAATTTTTTTTTTTAATGTAAAGAAAACTAAGAAACAGGTGTAGGAGGACAGAATGATAAGCAAAAGCAAGCCCCTGCTTTTCCTGGATTCTACATCACCATATTAGTTGCTCATTTTGCGACTTCTTTGCAGAAACTGACAAGCTGATCTTAAAATTCATGTGGAAACGAAAGGGACCCAGAATAGCCAAAACAAATTTGAAAAAGAAGAACAAAGTTGAGGCCAGGTGCAGTGGCTCACACCTGCAATCTCACCACTTTGGGAGGCCAAGGCAGGAGGATCACTTGAGCCCAGGAGTTCAAGACTAGCCTGGGCAACAAAGTGAGACACAGTCTCCACAAAATAACTTAAAAACTAGTTGGGTGTGATGGTGTACACTTGTAGTCTCAGTTACTTGGGAGGCTTAAGTAGGATGACTGCTTGAGCCCAGTAATTTGAGGCTGCAGTAAGACACGATCATGCTACTGCACTCTAGCCTGGATGACAGAGCAAAGACTCAGTCTCAAAATAAAATTTTAAAAAGAACAAAATTAGAGGACTCATTTTTCAAAACTTACTCCAAAGCGACATTAATCAAAGCAGTGTAGTACTTGGCATAAGGATAGACAATATGAAACAATGGAAAACATTTATGGTCAATTTATTTTCAACAAAGGTATCAAGAATATTCACTGGGGGAGTAACAGTCTTATCAACAAATGGTGCTGGGACAACTGGATATCCATATGCAAAAGAATGAAGTTTGACTCCTTCCTTAAAGCATACAAAAAATTTACTTAAAATGTATCATAAATCTCAATGCAAGAGATAAAATTACAACATTCTTACAAGAAAAATAGGAGTAAATATTGATGAGTTTGGGTTAGGCAATGGTTTCTTAGATTTTACACCAAAAGCCTAGGTAACAACAACAACAACAAAAAAGCAAATTGGACTTCAAAACTAAAAATTTGGAGGCTTCAACAAATACTATAACGTAAAGCCAATCAGATCAGAAAAAATATTTGCAAATCAAAAGTTTGATGGATTTATATACAAGTCAATAATTAAAAACAAAATGTCTGAATAGACATTTTCCCAAAGAAGACATATGTAGTCAATAATATTGCACACGAAAAGATGCTGAACATCATTAATCATTAGAGAAAGGCAAATCAAACCACAAGGAGATGCTACTTGACACCTACTAGGATGGCTTATAGCAGAAAAACAAAAAGGAACAAAGGTTTCAAGAATGTGGAGAAAATGGAACCATCATGAATTGCTGGTGGGAATGTAAAATGAATGGTGAAGACACCATATGTTCTCACTTACAAGTGGAAACTAAGGTATGAGTAAACAAAGGCATACAGAGTAATATAATGGACTTTAGACACTCGGAAGGAGAAGAGTGGGAAGGGTGGCTAGGGATTAAAAAACCTACATATTAGGTACAATGTACGCTACTCAGGTGATGAATACACTAAAATCTTAGCATTTACCACTACATAATTCATCCATGTAACAATAACAACAAAAAACTGTACCCCAAAACCTACTTAAATAATTTTTTGAAAAATTAAATAACTAAAGAAAACGGTGAAGTCACTTTGGAAAAATACTTTGGCAGTTTCTCAAAAAGTTAAACATAAACTTAACCCTAGGACCTACCAATTTCACACATAAGAATCTACCTGAGAGAAATAAAACATATACCTGCACAGAAATGTGTATACAAATGTTCATAACAGTTATTAGTAGCCAAAAAGTAAAAACAACCCAAAGTCCATCAATGAATGAATGGATAAACAAAATGTGGTATATCCATATAATAGAATATTATTGGCAATAAGAAACAAAGTACTGACTTATATGACATGGGTGAACTTCAAAAACATGAAACTAAATGAAAGAAGACAGTCACAAAATACCACACGTTGTACTGTACAATTCGATTTATATGAATTGTCCAGAAGCCGCAAATCCGTAGAGATAGAAAATAGATTAGTGGTTCCCTAGGGACAGGGAGTTTGGAAGGAAATTGGTAGGGACTGCTAATGCATATGAAGTTTTTTGCAGAAGTGATAAAAATATTGTAAGTTGAATGTGGTGACAGTTGCCCAAGTCCATGAATTGACTAAAACCAGTGAACTGTATACTTTAAATAATTAACAGAATGTTATGTAAATGACATCTCACTAAAGCCATCATAAAAAAATAAACCTCTTTAAGGAATAAACAAACTTCTATTTATGTCTAGGGAAACAATATATCCCAGTAGAGCGAAATCATACAATACCTTATTTGCTTATCCTGTTTATGTACCCTAAAGGTAATGCAAACCCAAAGAAGAGTTTACTATTGTTATTATTTTATTTCAATAGCTTTTGGGGAACAGGTGGTTTTTTGTTACATGAATAAGTTCTTCAGTGGTGATTTCTGAGATCTTGGTGCACCTGTCACCCAAGCAGTGTACATTTTACTGAATGTGTAGTCTTATCCCTCACCCGCGTCCTACCCTTCCTCAAGTTCCCAAAGTCCATTAATCTCATTCTTATGCTTTTGCATCCTCAAAGCTTAGCTCCCACTTGTGCAAGCATACAGTATTTGGTTTTCCATTCTTGAGTTCACTTAGAATAATTGTCTCCAACTCCATTGAAGTTGCTGCAAATGCCATTATTTCATTCCTTTTTATGGCTGAGTAATATTCCATCGTGTATATTTCTTTATCCGTTCATTGGTTGACGGGCATTTAGATGGGTTCCATATTTTTGCAACTGCGAATTCTACCACTATAAACATGCGTATGCAAGTGTCTTTTTCATATAACAACTTCTTTTTCTTTGGGTAGATACCCAGTAGTGGGATTGCTAGGTCGAATGAGTTCTACTTTTAGTTTTTTTTTTTTTTTTTTTTTTTTTTGAGACGGAGTCTCGCTCTCGCCCAGGCTGGAGTGCAGTGGCGCAATGTCGGCTCACTGCAAGCTCTGTCTCTTGGGTTCACGCCATTCTCCTGCCTCAGCCTCCTGAGTAGCTGGGACTACAGGTACCCGCCACCATGCTCGGCTAATTTTTTGTATTTTTAGTAGAGACGGGGTTTCACCGTGTTAGCCAGGACAGTCTCGATCTCCTGACCTCGTGATCCGCCCGCCCCGGCCTCCCAAAGTGCTGGGATTACAGGCGTGAGCCACCGCGCCCGGCCTACTTGTAGTTCTTTAAGGGATCTCCATACTGTTTTCCATAGTGGTTGTATTAGTTTACATTCCCACCAGCAGTATAAAAGTGTTCCCTTTTCAACACATCCATGCCAACATCTGTTATTTTTTGATTTTTTAATTATTGCCATTCCTACAGGAGTAAGGTGGTATTCCCTTGCAGTTTTAATTTGCATTTCTCTATTAGTGATGTTGAGCATTTGTTCATATGTGTGTTGGCCATTTGTATATCTTCTTTTCAGAATTGTCTATGCCCTTTGCTCACTTTTTGAAGGGAATATTTGCTTCTCGCTTGCAGATTTCTTTGAATTCCTTGTAGATTCTAGATAGTAGTCCTTTGTCAGATGCACAGTTTGCAAACATTTTCTCCAACTCTGTGGGTTGTCTGTTTACTCTGCTGATTATTTATTTTGCTGTGCAGAAGCTTTTAATTAGGTCCCATTTATTTATTTTTGTTTTTGTTGCATTTGCTTTTGGATTCTTGGTCATAAATTCCTTGCCTAAGCCAATTGTAGAAGAGTATTTCCAATGTTATCATCTAGAATTTTTATAGTTTCAGGTATTAGATTTAAGTCTTTGATCCATCTTGAATAGATTTTTGTATAAAGTGAGAGATAAGGATTCAGTTTCATTCTTCTACATGTGACTTGCCAGTTATGCCAGAACCATTTGTTAGACAGGGTGTCCTTTACCCAATTTATGTTTTTGCATGCTTTGTTGAAGATCAGTTGATTGTAAGTATTTGGCTTTATTTCTGGATTCTCTATTCTGTTCCACTGGTCTATGTGCCTATTTTTAAACCAGTACCATGCTGTTTTGGTAACTATACCCTTGCAGTGTAGTTTGTAGTCGGGTAATGTGATGCCTAGAGATTTGTTCTTAATGTGATGCCTAGAGTATTTCTTTGGCTATATGGACTCTTTTTTGGTTCCATATAAATTTTAGCTTTTTTTTTTTCTTTTTTCTTTTTGTAGTTCTGAGAAGAATGATGATGGTATTTTGATGGGCATTCCATTGAATCTTTTGGCAGTATGTTTGTTTTTGGCAGTATGGTCGTTTTCACAATATTGACTCTACTCATTCATGAGCATGGGATGTGTTTCAATTTCTTTGTGTTATCTACGATTTCTTTCAGCAGTGTGTTGTAGTTTTCCTTGTAGAAATCTTTCACCTCCTTGGTTAAGTATATTCCTAAGTACTTTTATTTTTTATTTTGTGGCTGTTGCAAAAGAGATTTAAGTTCTTGATTTGATTCTCAGCTTGGTAGTTGTTGGTGTATAGCAGTTTGTGTACACAGATTTTGTATCCTGAAACTTTACTGAATTCATTTCTCAGATCTAGGAACTTTCTGGATAAGTCTCTAGGATTTTCTAGGTATTCAATCATGTCACTGGTGAACAGTGACAGTTTGATTTCCTCTTTACTGATCTGGATCCCTTTATTTCTTTCTCTTGTCTCACTGCTCTGGCAAGGACCTCCAGTACTATGTTGAACAGAAGTGGTGAAAGTGGGCATCCTTGTCTTGTCCCAGTACTCAGGGGAAATGCTTTCAACTTTTCCCTATTCAGTATGATGATGGCTGTGGGTCTGTCATAGACAGCTTTTATGATTTTGAAGTATGTCCCTCCGATGCCAATTTTGCTCAGGGTTATCATAAAGGCATGCAAGATTCTGTCAAATGATTTTCTGCATCTATTGAGATGATTATATGGTTTTTATTTTTAATTCTGTTTATGTGATATATCACATTTATAGACTTGTGTATGTTAAACCATCCCTGCATCCCTGGTATGAAATCCACTTGATCATGGTGTATTATGTTTTTGCTATGCTGTTGGATTTGGTTAGCTAGTATTTTGTTGAGGATTTTTGCATCTATGTTCATCAGGGATATTGGTCCGTAGTTTTCTTTCTTTGTTATGTCCTTTCCTGGTTTTGGTATTAGGGAAATATTGGCTTCACAGAATGATTTAGCGAGGACTCCCTCTTTTATCTTATGGAATTTCAGTAAGATTGGTACCAATTCTTCTTTGAATATCTGCTAGAACTCAGCTGTGAATCCATCAGGTCTTGGACTTTTTTTCTTGGTAATTTCTTTATTACTGTTTCAATCTCGCTACTTGTTACTGGTCTGTTCAGAGTTTCTATTTTTTCCTGATTTACTAGGTGAGTTGTATATTTCCAGGAATTTCTTCATCTCCTCTAGATTTTCTAGTTTGTGCACATGAAGGTGTTCATAGTAGCCTTGAATGATCTCTTGTATTTCTGCGGTATCAGTTGTAATGTCACCAGTTTTGCTTCTAATTCAGCTTATTTGGATCTTCTCTCTTCTTGGTTAATCTAGCTAATGGTCTATCGATTTTGTTGATCTTTTCAAAGAACCAGCTTTTTGTTTCATTTATATTTTGCATTATTTTTTGTTGTTTCAATTTCATTTAGTTCTGCTCTGATCTTTGTTATTTCTTTTATTCTGCTGGGTTTGGCTTTGGTTTGTTCTTGTTTCGCTAGTTCCTTGAGATGTGACATTAGATTGTCTATTTGTGCTCTTTCAGACTTTTTGATGTAGGCATTTAATGCTATGAACTTTACTCTTGGCACTGCTTTTGCTGTATCCCAGAGGTTTTGATAAGTTGTGTCGCTATTATCGTTCAGATTAAAGAATTTTTACACTTCCATCTTGATTTCATTGTTTACACAAAAATCATTCACAAAAATAATTCAAGGGCAGATTGTTTAATTTCCATGTATTTGTATGGCTTTGAGGTTTCTTTTGGAGTTAATTTCCAGTTTTATTCCACTGTGGTCTCAGAAGATACTTGTTATGATTTTGATTTTCTTAAATTTATTGAGACTTGTTTTGTGGCCTATCATATGGTCTATCTTGGAGGATGTTTTGAATGTTTATTCTGCAGTTGTTGGGTAGAATGTTCTGTAAATATCTGTTAAAGTCCATTTGTTCTAGGGTATACTTTAAGTCCATTGTTTCTTTGTTGACTTTCTGTCTTGATAACCTGTCGAGTGCTGTCAGTGGAGTACTGAAGTGCCCCACTATTACTGTGTGTTATATCATTTCTTAGGTCTAGCAGTAATTACTTTATGAATTCAGGAGCTCCAGTGTTAGGTGCATACATATTTAGGATTGTGATGATCTTTTTGCAATGAATTTCCTAGGACTTCTTTGAGCTTCCTGTAATTGATGTCTAGATCTTTAGCAAGGCCAGAGAAGTTTTCCTCAATTATTTCCTCAGATAAGTTTTCCAAACTTTTAGATTTCTCTTCTTTAGGAAGACCAATTATTCTTAGGTTTGGCCATTTAACATAAACCCAAATTTCTTGGAGGTTTTGTTCTTTTTTTTTTTTCTTTTGAGATGGAGTTTTGCTTTGTCAGCCAGGCTGGAGTGCAGTGGTGTGATCTTGGCTTACTGCAAGCTCTGCCTCCTGGGTTCATGCCATTCTCCTGCCTCAGCCTCCCACGTAGCTGGGACTACAGGCGCCCGCCACCACATGCGGCTAATTTTTTGTATTTTTAGTAGAGATGGGGTTTCATCGTGTTAGCCAGGATGGTCTCGATCTCCTGACCTCGTGATCCGCCCGCCTTAGCCTCCCAAAGTGCTGGGATTACAGGCATGAGCCACCACACCTGGCTCTGTTTTTTAAATTTAAGTTGCTTTTCACCTTTCTCTGGTATCTCCTTGAGTAGCTTAATAATCAGCCTTCAGAATTACTTATATGGCAATTCAGAGATTTCTTCTAGGTTTGGAACCATTGCTAGGGAGCTACTGTGATCTTTGGGGGTGTTACAGAGCCCTGTTTTCGTCATATTACCAGAATGACTTTTCTAATTCCTTCTCATTTGGGTAGACTGCTTCTTCGAATTGTTCTTGAATACATTTTTTATTGGACTTTTTTTTTAATTTATTTACTTTTTTTCTCTCTCTCTTAAGGATTAGGCTTTAATTTTTATTTTAGTCTAAACTGATTCTTGGTACTTGTAGGGGTAAAGACTCTGTATGATTTCCTTAGTTATAGAGAGTCTTTGTGTGCTGGCTTTCCCCAATGCTGGCTATAGTAGTTATATTATTGGTGGGTGGGTGAGTTCACTGTCTCCTATAGAGTTGGAATGGCAGGGATCTCTTGAAGCTTATCTTGTTCTCTCGTGGTGCATGCTTCATTTATTTAATTTTTTCCTGGTGTTTTATTTCCTAAGTTGATGATTCCAGTTTCAGGCCCATAGAGGAGGTATCCCTGGGTAGGCACCAGGTGTGGCTAAGGCAGGTGAGTAGATGTAATACCCAATGGTGGGCCAAGGTCCCAGCCTTGATGAGGGTAGCTGGGGCGGCTCTCAATTAGATGTGCTGAGGACTTACTAGAGTGAAGAGTGGAAACTACCACAGCTCCCCTGCCAAGTCAGCAGGAAAACTATTTACCTCGCAGCCTCATTCCTATACTAGTGTTTCAGCTATTCAGATTAGACAGGCACCTCTTTTCATCTATAGGAATGTTGGTATTCCAAACAGGGAATGATTGTGACTGCAATCTCGTGCAGGCCTGAATCGGGGGGATGCTCCTCCTGTCAGGTTGCACTCACCCTGGATTATTCCAGGAGGGCTGTCTGTAGGTGCCTCCATGCTGCATTGCTGTGGGGGATGCCCCAGCTATATCTACAGTGGAGTGCCGGGGAGAACAAGGACCTTTTCTCCAAGGTCCTTCATGATCACAGTGGCTGCCTGCCTGTTGCAGTGTATGTGCAGACTTTCCCAGCTATGCCTAGCACTGCAATTGTGTCTCTGCTGTGAGAAACTACCCACCAGTGAAAAGATCTGGAACTCAAGGCCTGCTGTTCAGATTCTTTTGTCCCACAGGGTGATCCTTTGACGTGGTGCTCTCCCCATTCCCCTGGCGATGGGGCTTCCTGAGAGCCAGACGGTAGTGATTGTTATTGTTCTTCTGGGTCTAGCCACTCAGCAGGGCTACCAGGCTCCGGTTTGTGCTGGGGAATGTTTGCCTGCGATGCAATCAGTCTTCAGGTCTCCCAGTCATGGATAACAGCACCTGCTCTTGTGGAGGTGGCAGGGGAGTGATGTCGACTCTGTGAGACTCCCTCAGTGTAGGCAGGTTTAGTGTGCTGGCTTTCTCGAATGCTGGTTATGCTAGCAGCGAAGTTGTCACATGGAAAGACTGAGGACCACTGGCTAGCCAGGGTGTTGGAGGCAGTACCTTTGGCGCTTGTTTTCTCCTTCCTGGGAGCAGAGTTATTCCGTCATGAGTTGCCGTAATGGCCTGAGTTTGTCCGCTTCCAGCCAGGAGGTAGCACTTTCAAGAGAATATTGCAATACTTGCAGTATTGGCAGTAGGATTTGAGCTTGCCCTAAGTTGGCAAGCGGGAAGTATTCTGGTTTCTCACATGATGGGCATTGCCATAAAGCTCCCAAGAGTTTATGTCTTATCAGGGCAGGTAGAGAAAAACCATCAGGTGGGGATAGGGTTAGGCAGATCTGAGCTCAGACTCTCCTTGGGTGGGGCTTGCTGCAGCCACTGTCGGGGATGGGGGGTGGTTCTCTCAGGCCAATGGGGTTATATTCCAGAGGGACATATTGCTGTCTCTGTTGTGCTATCCAGTTTGCCAGAGAAGTGGGGAATAGCCAGTAGCAAAAGGCCTCACCCAGCTTCCATGCAGTTGGCGAGGCCGGTGTTGCTCCCGCAGTGCATGTTAACAGCTCCAAGTTTAGATCCAGGCAGCCTGCATGTGAAACATAGACCTGCCCTGGGCCATAAGCTTCCCCACTGAGAAAACAATCATGGCTTTGAGGCCACACCCCTCCTTGTCTACCAACAATGGTGGTGGCTCCTGTGCTCCTATCTGTAGCAGTTCCTATTTGCCCCTGGATTCTGCTCAAGGAAGTTCGTGCCCACTTTAAATTGCCCAAAAATTCAGCTGCAAGCTTCCTTTCACCCAATGACTACTCCCTAATTCTGCTGGCTGCCTTCCCTGAGATCTCATGTGAGATAAAGTCAGGGAATGACTTCCCTGGGCTTGCGCTGGAGACTGGGAGTACCTACAAGGTTGTTCCTGCTGTTGCTTATACTTTTACATTTTACATGGCTCCCTAAATCCATTCCACCTCTAGGTAAGGTTAAATCCTTCTACTGTGATCTGGATTCTCAGATTCACCCAGGGGGTATGTGTTCAGAGGCAGGTTTTCCCCCTTCAAACTTTGGGAACTCACAGTTTTTCACCTGACTCACAGAGTTTGCAGGGATCCTTTCAAAAGATCTGTGAATTCATTTGGTTTTCCTGGTACTTTCCTGTGGTGGTTTTCAGAACGACAGTTCACTTTGTGAATCTCCACACACTGTTCTGTCCATCCACGTGGAAGATGCACATTAGCTCTGCCTGCCATCCACCATCTTCCTCCCATCTGACAGAAGAGTTTTTGAATAGGGAATATCATGATTAGATATACATTCTACAATGTTTAGAGAAAGGATTATAAAATAACAAAACTGAACTTGAGAGACTAGAGTCTGGAGAGGGATAATAGTGATAATGGAACTTGAGAAGTTCAGGAATCAAGATCAGTAGGATTGATGGATGGCTGACAGGTAACAGTGATTACCCGGTTTCTTTCTTTCTTTCTTTCTTTTTTTTTTTGAGACGGAGTCTCGCTCTGTCGTCCAGGCTGGAGTGCAGTGGCCGGATCTCAGCTCACCGCAAGCTCCGCCTCCCGGGTTTACGCCATTCTCCTGCCTCAGCCTCCCGAGTAGCTAGGACTACAGGCACCCGCCACCTTGCCCGGCTAGATTTTTGTATTTTTTTTTTTAGTAGAGACAGGGTTTCACCCGGTTAGCCAGGATGGTCTCGATCTCCTGACCTCATGATCTGCCCGTCTCGGCCTCCCAAAGTGCTGGGATTACAGGCTTGAGCCACCGCGCCTGGCCTTTTTTTTTTTTTTTTAAAATGAGACAGTCTTGCTCTGTCACCCAGGCTGGAGTGCAGTGGTACAATCTCAGCTCACCACAACCTCCACTTCTGGGTTCAAGCGATTCTCCTGCCTCAGTCTCTCGAGTAGCTGGGACTACAGGCGTGTGCCACCATGTTCAGCTAATTTTAATATTTTTTATTAGAGACAGGGTTTTGGCATGTTGGCCAGGCTGCTCTCGAACTCCTGACCTCAGGTGATCCACCCGCCTCAGCCTTGCAAAGTGCTGGGATTACAGGCATGAGCCACCACGCCCAACTGACTACCTGGTATCTACTGTGTAACACTGGATATATGGTGATGCCATTTACTGAGACAGGGAATAATAGAGATTTGTTTTTAGGGTAAGCACAGTGGCTCATGCTTGCAATCCCAGTACTGCTTGGGATTGCCCAGGATCACTTGAGCCCAGGAGTTCAAGACCAGCCTGGGCAACACAGTAAAACCTCATCTACACTTAAAAAAAAAAAAAAAAAAAAAAAAGTCAGCCAAGTGTAGTGGCACATGCCTGTAGTCCCAGCTACTCGGAAGGAGGCTGAGGCAGGAGGATCCCTTGAACCCAGGGGTTGAGGCTGCAGAGAGCCATGATCTTGCCACTGCACTCCAGCCTGGCTGACATTTCACACACACACACACACACACACACACACACACACAGACAGATACTTGTTTTCATTGCTGTGGTGGTTGGTTTGCAAGAGGGATAATGTGTGTCAGTGTTGTGGGGTTTTTTTCCCCAACTAAATTAGAATCTTTTTATTCTCTTAGTAATCTCTTCCAGAGTCAACTACTTCCATTGTAGGTGATAAAATGTGTAAGGCTCCACTTCAGATGCTGGCACTGCTATGAGCATGGTCTCTCCCTTTTACTGCAACTCAGAATTAAAATTTTTGCTTCTTATTTTTTATATTTCAGTTCCAGAAGTAGTTTCTGCCATAAAAGTTATCTAATGACAGTCTTATTCTTTCTAGTAGTAGCTTACTGCCAGGCTCTAGCTTCTCCAGGAACGTTACAAGATGGATTTAGTTTAAATATGTATTAAAATAAAAGGTATTCTCTCAAATGAGTTTAAATGCACTTTATTTTTAGACAACCTACATGGCACGTTTTTCTTAAAAACAATGCATCCACTCCACGCATCCACAGTCAAAATAAATGAAGAGCTCAAGATGACATCAGTCCCATTTGTCTTAAGTCCTGGTGTTGTATGGATGACAAGCAGTAGCCAGTTACGATGATAGGTGATAGATACAAAGTAATTGCCAAATGTTTTTAACATTTTTCCATTTCTGAACCACCCTTAAAGAAAATCATTTATGCAGTCACACTATCCTCATGATAGTTCAATAGAGCAACCATACCATCTGGATTCATGTTTTCACAAATAAAGAACTAGTAGTTTTTGCAATTAGCAAGGATGTGCAGCCTCTGTCGCAAAAGGTTTTACTCTTTCTGGTCTCTGTTCTTCAAGTTTGCCTTTGATTGTTATCATGTAATCTTTGATGTAGTTCTTGCAGGTGTTTTTAGTGAAGCTGGTTTCTTGCAAGTGATAGTTTGTGACAGCAACAACAACAGTGATAACTGTGGTTTTGGTACCTTCGCCCTCTGGACCTTCAGCAGAGGCATTTCCACCAATGAGGAAGTCATCAATGTTACCCTCTGTCTTACTGACCATCTTGCCCTCCATCACCAGGCACAGCCCATCTGCAATCTCATAAATGTGGAAGAACACCTATCTCATCATAGCTGATGAGATGCTGGTAAACAATCATGATGGCAGCTGAAGGGAGACAGAGGACAGCGGTGCTAGCTTAGCAGGAGCCAGGAGCTCTGGGCCAGGGTGGTGGAGCCAGAGTGCTCCAGGAATGGGGAACCATGGAAAAAGCTATGTCAGTTTTTTACGTATTGAGTTCAAGACGTCTTTAAGCACTTAAAATATTTAAGTAAGGTGTTCAGTAAGTTGTTAGATGTACGTATCAGGAGATATCCTGGCTAACACGGTGAAACCCCGTCTCTACTAAAAAATACAGAAAACTAGCCGGGCGAGGTGGCGGGCGCCTGTAGTCCCAGCTACTCAGGAGGCTGAGGCAGGAGAATGGCGGCGTGAACCCGGGAGGCGGAGCTTGCAGTGAGCTGAGATCCGGCCACTGCACTCCAGCCTGGGCGACAGAGCCAGACTCTGTCTCAAAAAAAAAAAAAAAAAAAAAGAAAAAGCAGAGCCTGCTGATAAACATTCATGAATTATCTGTGTAACTAATACTGAACTAATGAGAATAGAGAGCCCTTCTTAGGAAGAAATAGAAAAGAAAGGTAGACATTAAAATGGAACCAAGAGGAATACCTCAGCATTTAAAGAATAAATAGAGGCCAGGCACGGTGGCCCACGCCTGTAATCCCAGCACTTCGGGAAGCCAAAGTGGGCGGATCACGAGGTCAGGAGATTGAGACCATCCTGGCTAACATGGTGAAACCCCGTCTCTACTAAAAAAAATACAAGAAATTAGCTGGGCGTGGTGGCGGGCCACTATAGTCCCAGCTACTCGGGAGGCTGAGGTAGGAGAATGGCATGAACCCAGGAGGCGGAGCTTGCAGTAAGCGGAGATGCGCCACTGCACTCCAGCCTGGGTGACAGAGTCAGACTCCATCTCAAAAAAAAAAAAAAAAAAAAAGGAGAGAATAAATAGAAATGGGCTGGCAAAGAGGACTACAAAGTGGCCTTAGGCAAAAACCAGGAGAGGGGTGGGTGTCAGATTCAAAGAAGAATGTTTTAAGGAGGACGTGGTTGGCATTGAAAGCTACTTTTCAAAGTAAAGTTAAGGTAATGAAAAATGCCATTTGGAATTAGTGGCATGGTGGTGCTTAATGAAGAGCTAATCTATTAGCACGATGGGGCAGAAGCCAGATTAGAATGAGCTGAATACTGAATGGGAAACAGGGAAATAGAAATGAGTTTGGTTGTAAAGCAAAGACAAGCTAAATCTGCAGTTGGAAAGCAAAGCAGGTTAAAGGTGAGGTTTTGATGTTTTGTTTTTTAAAAAACTTGACAGTGATTTGAAGATATTTAAAGCAAAACGATAAAAGCCAGTAAAGAGAGGCAGAAGTTGAAAATATAAGAAAGATAAGAGAAAATCAATAGTATAAGGTTCTTGAAGACGTAAGAAGGAATGAGATTCAGAGGGTATACAAAGGAGCAGTCCTTAGATAGGAGGACAGAAAATTCTTCAATGTGACAGGAAAGAACAATGAGGGAATAAAAGCAACTGCAGGTATGGCATGTGCATGTGTTAGCAGGAAATTACGGGAAATCCTGTCTGATGATTTTTATTTTTTCTGAAGCAGAAAGCAGTCATCTGCTAAAAGTCAGAAGGAAAGAGGGAGGGTGAGAGATCTGAAAACAGTGGAGGCTTAAATAGTTGCCCAGTCTGATTCCTGTGGGATGTTTATTTCTTGTTTGTTTTAACTTCATTCCATTACCGTTTTTTCTTTTTCTATACACTCATATTTAATTATAGTTTTCTAAAATGAAATAACTGCTTGAACAATTTCTCTGGTTTTATACACAACCCAAATATCAAATTCAATTTTGCTATTACCATCACAATGACAATTTATCCATAATGCTTCCTATTAGCTCTTCTGTTTAAAACTCAAAAAGGAAGATCCATATATCATTTTACAGGAATTTCAGAACTACCCATCATGCTTACATATAGGTAAACAAGTATTTGGTATATCCACAAATTTTACCTTCACACATCTAGAAAATGCAGCATTTGTTCAGAGGACTTTACACCACATTACTTCTTTTTTTCAAAATGGCCTCAACAATTCTCCTTACCCTGTGCACATTGCTATTCATGCTGTGACTTTGCTTTTCCTACCGTCGGAGGTGGAGTCTGTTTCCTCACCCTACAAATCTGGGCTAGATTTTGCCCTACAGAATTTCAGAGAAGTGACAGCAAATAACTTTCTAACCTATAGTTTAAGAACCCTTATAGCTCCTGCTATCACCTTCTTGGAATGTGGTACTTCAAAATAAAAAAGCCCAAGCTAGCCTTCTGATAGATAATACCACAAAGAAAAAGTCCCAGCCAAGAGTACCAACTTCCTGACACAAGAACAATTTCTCTGGTTTTATATACAAACCAAATAAATGAGAGAGAGTCATTTTAGACCATCTATACCCAGTTGAACCATCAGATGACTGCAGAAGGAACCCTAGATGAGATCAGCAAAAGAACTGCACACTTGAGACTAGCTCAAATTGCAAATTCACAGAATTGTGAGAAAATAAAACTGTTTTAACCCAAAAAGTCTGAAACAATGACCTATTTGTGTTTTTTTTGGGGGGGGGGGCCGTTGTTTGTTTTTCTGAGACAGGATCTCACTTTGTCACCCAGGCTGGAGTGCAGTGGCATGATCACAGCTCACTTCAGCCTTGACCTCCTGGGCTCAAGTGATCCTCCCACCTCAGCCTCTCGAGTAGCTCAGACTATAGGCACATGCTACCTCTCAACCAGCCGGTTTTTGCATTTTTGTAGAGATGGGGTTTACCATGTTGCCCAGGCTGGTCTCAAACTCCTGAGCTCAAGTAATCCACCCACCTTGGCCTCCCAAAGTGCTAGGATTATAGGTGTGAGCCACTGTGCCCAGCCACACAATTACCAAAATTTTAATTTATTTTCTATTTTGAAAATGCAGAAAAATGACTGAATATATAAATTTAGCACTTTTCTCATGGGACAATCATAAACAATATCACGTTTACATTTAATATTTGCTTGCACCTAAATTTAAGACTTCTTTAAAACAAAATTACCAGAATTATAGTCTTGAGATTCAGCCACTATCCATTTATTAATTAATCACCCTACTATGTTCCCGAACCAGAGAAACTGATCATTTATCAGTGAACAAACAAACAAAAAATTTAAAAAGCCTTGCCCTTGCTTTTCACATTGGGGAGTTACAGACAACTCAATTCCAGAATACATTATTTTCTGATATATTAGTACTACAATGACATCCATAATTTTCAAGGGAAGAACATGTACAGAGAAATGTGCATATTACACTAATAAGCACTCTTACCCTCATGCCAAGCACCAAGAACCCAATCTCTTCCATTAATGGGTACTTGCTGACCTGTTGCTGAATCTTCTCAGATGAGGCAAAAGGATCATAGCTTTTTTGCCCTATCTTTACATCCATTATACAGGGCTTATTAAATTTATGGGTCACATCTTCCAGTTTTAGGTATAAATCTGTTATTAAAGAAAAATATTAATTAGTAATAGGCAAACATATTACTACTCAAGTACTTGCCAGGGAAAAACAAAATGAGAAAATCTTAAAACAGAGAAAAAAGTTAAAATAAATGTAGAGTCAATAATTATTCTTACTCTACCTAAAAAAACAAAACAAAACGAAAATAAACCTAAACAACAAATTTATAACAAGTATAAACATCACAGAGAAACTCCTGCAGGAGGTGAATTAAATAAATTCAACCATACGCAAAAGACAGCAGATACAAGGTTTCCAACAATATTAAAAAGGCAATGGGATCATTTCAAAAGTTTTTCCAGAATGCATTCCCCTTGTGAATACAATTTAAGCCATATGTTTCAGCAGATCTCTTAGTACTTTAATAATTTTTAAAAATTTATTCGTTTAAAATTAGTAATCGGAATAAATCCTTCCCACAGAGCAATACAACAGAAGTACAGATTAAGAAAGGGTAAACCAATCCAAATGATGATCATTGTCAAATATACATTTTAGTCTTACTAGTTTCAAAGGAAAAACACGTATCTTGCTTTTCATTTTATTGAGATAGGGTCTTGCTTTGTTGCCTGGGCTAGAATGCAGTGGCCAATCTTGGCTCAGTGTAACCTCTGCTTCCCGGGATCAAGCAATTCTTGGGTGCCTCAGGCTGTCAAATAACTGGGATGACAGGCATGTACCACCGCCTGGCTAATTTTTATATTTTTAGTAGAGATGGTGTTTCGCCATGTTGGCCAGCCTGGTCTCCAACTTCTGGCCTCAAGTGATCTGCCTGTCTCGGCCTCCCAAACTGCTGAGGTTACAGGTGTGAGTCACCACGCTCAGCCCCTCTAGCTGCTTTTTTTTTTTTCCCAGAACACAGGCATTTCCCAAAAGTTGCTCTGTATATCTTGCTGGCATCCTACATACATCTTTCCACAAAAAAATTAAATAGAGATTCAAATATAGTATTATAAAAGCCCCAGTTATCATACACGGCTGACCTGCTTATAGTTTTAGTTTGAAAGCAAGGGTCCAGGTCCCCTGAGGGAAACAGTAAGGAAAGAAATTCTTCCCTCCTTTCCTGCGTTAAAGAATCGTCTTGGCTGAGCAAGGTACCTCATGCCTGTAATCCCAGAACTTTAGGAGGCCGAGGCAGGTGGATCACCTGAGGGTGAGAGTTCGAGACCAGCCTGACCAACATGGAGAAACCCCATCTCTTCTAAAAATACAAAATTAGCCAGGCATGGTGGCAGGCGCCTGTAATCCCAGCTACTTGGGAGGCTGAGGCAGGAAAATGGCTTGAACATGGGAGGCAGAGGTTGTGGTGAGCCGAGATCGCGCCATTGCACTCCAGCCTGGGCAACAAGAGCAAAACTCCATTTCAAAAAAAAAAAAAAAAAGAATTGTCTCAAAGTTCTGAATGAGATCATGACTCATTTTTTAGTTAGGAATGCAATAAGAAGTATTTCTCCTCAAAGACAGAAAAGATTAATTTCAACCAACGTGACAAATAAGATTAGAGAAGGTGTGTATTTTTTCTGAAATAAATAAAAGAGTACCGGGGTAAGAGAAGCCTTACTCTCTGATGTCCTTTCATTATCCCCATCCCACCAAGACTAGCATAGTGACTGAATTACAATAAAGAAGTTTGTGCTCAAACAAAAGTGAGAACCCAGTTAAGGCTTGAAAAGTTTTAAGCCCCTCAGATTTAAAAGGCATAAATCTTCTCCTTCAAAGGATAAGACATACTTTGTATGCTTTAGTCAAAGAAGATGAGAGCAGGGTTATAACTCTGTAGAACTAAGTGAAGTTAAGCCCAAATATAACAAAAAAGTTATTGCAGTCCAAGGGAGCAGCACTGACACACCCAAGGAGCCCTCCACACTTGAAAGAAAGGTTCTCCTAGACAGACACCTTCAGGATAAGATAAAACAAAAGATCTTGACAGAGACATGAAACTGCTGTCTGTGAAAACTAATGGGACAAGTGGAAATATCCTGATCAAGGAGTTGGAACACACCCAAGCTTCTGTGTCTAAAAGACAACCACGGATGGTATGAGAGAAGAGAGCAGCATAGAACAGTTACCTTCAGATTTTCTCCTCCCATTTCCAACTACCTTACGCAAAAAGGAAGAAAACAGATCCAGCCCCTCTCTAGGGCTGCATGATAATTTCAGTAAAAAGACTTGAATTTCAAATATCAGAATAAAACTAATTAGATAGTAATACATAGTACAGTAGATCCTTGGCATTCACAAATTTATTATCATTAATTTAGACTCAAGGGACTCCAGAAATCTTACTGGGGTAAAGTTGTATATGGGAGTATAAAGATAGTGAGAGAACATAGTTAACTGTCATAGCATCTATATCTCACTGTAGGGTTAGTATCTTCTACCTGTCAACTTGATAGTGATTAAAAACAAACAACAAACTTTTTATGATAAGATAAAGATAACAGAACCTAGAGTAAAGGCTTTGCAAATCTGAAATAAAATCCCCTCTCTCTTCCTTTTTCTCTTTGAAAGGAGTAAAATACAAATGCAAACTCTCTATATAGTGGAAATACAATAAATGTTTGCTGAATGAATGAGTGAGTGTTTGCTCTTCCCATTCCTATTGTCTAGTGAAACTTTAGATGTGGCCTTCCTCACGCTATAATAAATTGAGGCACCCCTTCAGTAAATAGGGATGAATGCCATGGGTTTTATTTGATATTTAGTTACACTATCCAAACGTGTTTTTCTTTACTTTACTTTCAGGTCCTTATTATGTTTCATATGGTTGGAATTACCAAATAACTGCTAAATTATTTATTAGCCTTCAGAAATAAAACTGTAAGTTAAGCCTATTGAAGACTGGTTTGGTGTTTTCTTTCTGTTCTCTAATCTTACATTTTTTTAAGTGAAAATAAGAACTTGAGATTCTCATTTCTACCTTTCCCTCTGAGTTAAAAAATAAACATCAAAACCTGCTTTAGAGATGCAGAATTCTTACAAAAGAATGCGATACCATGTATTTCACCACTTACTGCAAGTGTTTTTGAAAAAGGTAAATAGAAAAATAGGGTATGATCTGAGCATTGAGATTTTTACTGATTTTTTACAGGCTGTCATTAATAGAAATAAATCTGAATATTAATTCACCCTGAAAAATGCTATTAGCAAATTCTTTCCCTAGAATAGAGCTTAATTCAAGGTAGGTCAATCCTGAGACTCAATTACTTAAATGACCAAAGACATTTTACTACAGGGAGCCTCACTTACAAAGCAATATCAAATTCTGGATTAACAAAGGACACCTTTTCAGCTAGGCCCCTCTGGGTGTAGAGTGGAGCAGTATTTTTCCATTTCTAGGTCACAACCCATCATTGGATTATGAATTCAACTTAATAGGTTGTAACCAAAAGTTTCCTAAATGAAAGAGAAAAGAGAATATATGAGACTATCTCGCATAGAGTAAGACTAAGTATTGTTGTCTGGGTTGGTCTCAGTCTTATAAACATTGAGTTGCAATGTAAAAATGTATTTATTACGTATCATAGACTAAGAAGTTTATTCCCCCCATGCCCTAAAGGCCCAGTGTTTTTTTTTTTTCCTTTTAGACAAAGAAGTTTTAAAAACACTTGACTAGATAGAATGTCACTACATCATTAGTATGTCTGCCCAGCTCAAGAACTATCCTCAGACCTACAGAAGTGGTCCCTTTGCCAACACCATCATACTTTGGGAATCCAGCCCATGGGCCACCGTCACTGACGGAGGCAGGAGCAAATACCTGATACAAGCTTGGCCAGTCTTGCCAATTTGGAACTGGAATGCAGAGAAAACCTGTTGCTAACCTCTGTGGGTGACTGGTACTATAACATGTAAGTCCCTTGGTAGGGAGGGGAGAGGTGTGGATAGCAAGGAAGGCAGAGGAGAGAACAGAAAGGGCTAACAAAATATGCAGAGAGAGATCTCCCTGGGCTTTGGGTTCGGATTCTAGTTCCAGTCCCATCTGAGACTCAGATGCATGGCCCTTGGCTTTCATAAGACCCCTCATATCCTTATAAGAACTTTTCGTTGTTGCTTAATCAAGTTCAAGTTCATTTCTATAACTTGTGCCCAAATAATCTTAACTGAGATAATACAGTTTAAAGCAAATGCTTTAGAAGAAGAAAAAGGAGGCTCAAATTTCAACTCTACAATTTGCTAGCCTGTGACCTCAGGAGCACTTATCAAAACCTCAACTGTATGTAAAATGCAGATAATTATAGACTCTACCACACAGATATTAAGAAGACTAAATGAGATAATATACAGTAAAGCACTTAGCATAGTGTCAGTCCTCACCCCATAAATGCAGGTTACACATTCCCACATACCCTCCAAAATAAATTTTCATGCATTCCATATATAATTACTGTCAAGGCACACAGGTGAAGAACACAGATAAAAACCTGCCTTCATAGAGCTGCTTTTGAAGAGTTGAAATCGCGTTACGCTTAGCATAATTGCTGCTACGTATTTGGTACTCACTGAATATTAATTTTATCAGTATATATAAATATTAAACATGCAAGTCACTGATAAATATTAAAACCTGCTAACCATGTTAGGTCACCAACGAGTCCAGGTCTAACTTCGATATTCAGTATAAATAAAAATATAAGATGATTCCCTGGAGTCTATTCTTATCCTTCCAGATGAGACAAACATAATAAACACAAAATTAAAAGATGTATTCACAACTCAATTATGCACTTGATAATGGATATTCTCCAACCCTCAGGCTAATATCAAGCCTTAGCCTTTAAATATTAAAAATAATACCTATATATAATAAACCTACTTATTGCAAATTGATTTCATCTCAAGTTAAAGTAACTCTCTTTTCCATGTGTCATGACTGCAAAACACACTCAATCTGA
The DNA here is from genome assembly GCF_003255815.1 of Theropithecus gelada. Classification (NCBI taxonomy): domain Eukaryota; kingdom Metazoa; phylum Chordata; class Mammalia; order Primates; family Cercopithecidae; genus Theropithecus; species Theropithecus gelada. Next base: position 75,978,549 of record NC_037677.1, on the reverse strand, counting down.
CCACTAACCTCAAGTATGCCCTTAAAGTTGCTCAACTATCATGATCTGTTTCCCAAATCTCCTCACTTTTCCATTCTCTGAGACTACAATTTCATCCTTCCTTCCCCCATCATCCATAAGCTCAGCTTGCCTATTTTTTTTTTAATTCTAAAGAAAAAGGTACAGCTTAGTCAAGGTTATAGATGGTAAACATTACTATAATAAATATGACAGCTAGGTTTTCTTTGATGCAATAGTAACATAAAAAAGATGACGGCAAATAAGAAATTTGTTCTAAGATTGATCCAAAAAAATCTAATGAACTAAAAATAAGACAAATTTTTGTTGTTGTTGTTTGAGACAGGGTCTCACTCTGTACAGCAGGATAGAGTACAGCAGTACAGTCATGGCTCACCGCAGCCTCGAACTCCTGGGCTAAAGTGATCCTCTCACTGCAGCCTCCTGAGTAGCTGGGACTACAGGTGCATGTCACCACACCCAGCTAATTTTTATTTTTTTCTTTTCTTTTCTTTTCTCTTTATTTTATTTTATTTTTGAAACAGGGTTTCTCTCTGTCTCCCAGGCTGGAGTGCAGTGGTGTGACCTTGGCTCACTGCAACCTCTGCCTCCTGGGTTCAAGCCAATTCTGTTGCCTCAGCCTCCTGAGTAGCTGGGACTATAGGCACCCACCACCATGCCCAGCTAATTTTTGTATTTTTAGTAGAGACAGGGTTTCACCATGTTTGCCAGGCTGGTCTTGAACTCCTGGCCTCAGGTGATCCACCCGCCTCAGCCTCCCAAAGTGCTGGGATTACAGACATTAGCCACCGCACCTGGCCTAATTTTTAAAATTTGTTGTAGATACAGAGTCTTGTTATGTTGCCCAGGCTGGTCTTGAACTCCTGCCTTAAGCAATCCTCCGACCTTGGCCTCCCAAAGTGCTGGGATTACAGGTGAGAGCCACTGCGCCTGGCAAGATAGATGTGTTCTATCTGGAATAGTTTAAGTTCACTCTGTTCAAGGTCAAGAATATAAATTAGACTATATTAATATGATGTTTGGAAAATATCTGGTAAAATAATTATAATATGATTATTTCATATGATTCAGTTTATAAGGCAGAATTCTGAATATTAGAATAGAGATTATTTTTACATATCTATATACACAGACATGTGTATATCATAAAGATAGATAGCACAATTAACTAGATTTACTTTTATAACTCTGAAAACTCTATTTAGGACTCTTATGAAGCGACTCCTGCAGAAGTCTAAGGACTGGCACTTGTAAACCCCAGATCTAAGAGAGAGAGTCTGTAAAGTTTAGTGCTGGTACTTGTATAATAAATAAAAGGATATCTACTCTTCATAAATATGTGGAGTTCATTTCAAGAGGTAACAATGTTTAGAAATAAAGTTACGTTTAAGAGGCTATGGTCAATAACTTATCACTTATTAATTTATAGAAAGTATATAAAGAATTTCTATAGTCCCTTAATTTTTCTGAGGTAAAGATCATGAAAATGCCACGTGTTCAGAAATATAACACTTCCTGCTGTTTTAAGCAGACTACATAAGATCCCTCTGTGGCTTTACCAAGGACATTGTTTTCATGCTCAAAATATTTATATATTTCATGATGCTGATGACAGTATGAGATTATATTTGGTTAAGTGAAGTAACTCAGGAATGGAAAACCAAACATTGTATGTTCTCACTCATAAGTCGGAGCAAAACTATGAGGATGCAAAGGCATAAGAATAATACAATGGACTTTGGGGATTCCGGGGAAAGGGCAGAAGGTGGGTAAGGGATAAAAGACTACACACTGGGTACAGTGTACAGTGCTCCGGCAATGGGTGCGCCAAAATCTCAGAAATCACCACTAAAGAACTTATTCATGTAACCAAACACCACCTGTTCCCCAAAAACCTATTGAAATTTTAAAAAATTTAAAAATAAAGATTACACCAGGTTACTATGAATGAAACTTTTCTATCTTGCTAAACATATATAATTAAATATAATTATCTTAAACATAAGTTAAATATACATATTGTTTTATAAGTGTTAGGTATAAAAAAATTCTTTTGGCTAATTTTCTACTGCTATTCTTGATATCCTAAGAAAGAGAGGCAAAAAGTGCCCTACAGAAAAATCTCAAAAAATCTACAGATAACTAAATAGTAAAGCTGAAATAACCAGTTCCTTTAAAGGGAAGGCAATAGGGAGGGCATTTAGGGAATTGAAGGAATACTTATTTATAGCCCCTTAATCAATATTGTTGATTTCATAAATTATGAAAATACAGGCTTCAAATTGCATTAAGTTTTTCCTCACCCTATCTGGAAAATCTACTAGGTATTAGCTACTAGTTTGATTTCTAAACCTCACAAAAAGGAGGAAAAGCCAGAGGAAGAACCACTGCTCAATTATGAAGCCAACTGGAAAAACAGATGATATGGTTTGGCTCTCTGTCCCCAACCAAATGTCATCTCTAATTGGAATCCCCATGTACTGAGGGAGGAACCTGTTGGGAGGTGATTGGATTATGGGAGCGTTTTCCCCCAAATTGTTCTCGTGATAGTGAAGGAGTTCTCATGAGATCTGATAGTTTTAAAAGTGGCAGTCTCCCCTGCGCTTTCTCTTTCCTGCCGCCATGTAAGATCTGCCTTGTTTTCCCTTCACCTTCCCCCATGATTCTAAGTTTCCTGAGGCGTCCTCAGCCATGCAGAACTATGAGTCAACAAAACCACTTTTCTTTATAAATTATCCAGTCTCAGATAGTATCTTTAAAACAGTATGAAAATGGACTAATACAATAAGACCTTTCTTTTCCACATCAATCTCCAGCTACCCTGAGAACAATACAAGTTGAAAGCAGAAAGAATAGTAAGTAGAGACTTTGGGTCCACAGATTAGGGGTGAAGGAAGAGGGATGCAACAGACATGTATGTCAGCTTGTTTCAGTTCATCTCTCCTGCAACATGACTAGTAGCTAGCTCCAGAAAACTACCAAACAGGCTAGAGATTACATTTTGAAAAGTCTCAATTTTTTCAAACCTACTGAAGGTTATACTTTTCTATCCCTCCAAACAATTACATTCAAAGGTTTTTGATGCTACATGTATTAGCCTCTTATGTGTTTATACACAGGTACAAATGATATTTATTTGTATGAATAGCATGAAATGTTCAAAGATAATTGCCAACAAATGTTATATTTTTAAATTCCAGGGCAGTTCCAAGATGGCCAAATAGGAACAGCTCCAGTCTACAACTCCCAGCATGAGAGATGCACAAGACGGGTGATTTCTGCATTTCCAACTGAGGTACTGGGTTCATCTCACTGGGGCTTGTCCGACAGTGGGTGCAGCCCACTGAGCATGAGCTGAAGCAGGGTGAGGCATTGCCTCACCCAGGAAGCCAAGAGGTCAGGGAATTCCCATCCCTAGCCAAGGGAAGCTGTGACAGATGGCACCTGGAAAACTGGGTCACTCCCACCCTAATACTGTGCTTTTCCAAGGGTCTTAGCAAATGGCACAGCAGGAGATTACATCCCAGGCCTGGCATAGAGGGTCCCACACCCACAGAGCCTCACCCATTGCTAGCACAGTCATCTGAGATGGAACTGCAAGGTGGCAGCAAGGTTGGGGGAGGGGCGCCCACCATTACTGAGGCTTCAGTAGGTAAACAAAGCAGCCAGAAAGCTTGAACTGGGTGGAGCCCACTGCAGCTCAAGGAGGCCTGCCTGCCTCTGTAGACTCCACCTCTGGGGGCAGGGCAAAGCCAAACAAAAGGCAGTAGAAACCTCTACAGATTTAAATGTCCCTCTCTGACAGCTTTGAAGAGACTAGTGGTTGTCCCAAAATGGAGGTTGAGATCTGAGAACGGACAGACTGCCTCCTCAAGTGGGTCCCTGACCCCCGAGTAGCCTAACCGGGAGGCACCCCCCAGGAGGGGCAGACTGACACCTCACACAGCTGGGTACCCCTCTGAGACGAAGCTTCCAGAGGAAAGATCAGGCAACAACATTTGCTGTTCAGCAATATTCGTTGTTCTGCAGCCTCCGCTGCTGATACCCAGGCAAACAGGGTCTGGAATGGGACCTCCAGCAAACTCCAACAGACCTGCAGCTGAGGGTCCTGACTGTTAGAAAGAAAATTAACAAACAGAAAGGACACCCACACTGAAACCCCATTTGTAGGTCACCATCATCAAAGACCAAAAGTAGATAAAACCACAAAGATGGGGAAAAAAAAGAGCAGAAAAGCTGAAAATTCTAAAAATCAGAGCACCTCTCCCCCTCCAAAGGAATGCAGCTGCTCGCCAGCAACAGAACAAAGCTGGACGGAGAATAACTTTGACGAGTTGAGAGTAGGCTTCAGATGATCAAACTTCTCCAAGATAAAGGAGGAAGTTCGAACCCATGGCAAAGAAGATAAAAGCCTTGAAAAAAGATTAGACGAATGGCTAACTAGAATAAACAGTGTAGAGAAGTCCTTAAATGACCTGATGGAGCTGAAAACCATGGCATGAGAACTACATGATGAATGCACAAGCTTCAGTAGCCGAGTCGATCAACTGGAAGAAAGGGTAGCAGTGACTGAAGATCAAATGAATGAAATGAAGCAAGAATAGAAGTTTAGAGAAAAAAGAGTAAACAGAAACGAAAAAATCCTTCAAGAAATATGGGACTATAAGAAAAGACCAAATCTATGTTTGATTGGTGTATCTGAAAGTGACAGGGAGAATGGAACCAAGTTGGAAAACACTCTGTAGGATATTATCCAGGAGAACTTCCCCAATCTAGCAAGGCAGGCCAATTTCAAATTCAGGAAATAGAGAGAATGCCACAAAGATACTCCTCGAGAAGAGCAACTCCAAGACGCATAATTGTCAGAGTCACCAAAGTTGAAATGAAGGAAAAAATGTTAAGGGCAGCCAGAGAGAAAGGTCGGGTTACCCACAAAGTTAAGCCCATCAGACTAACAGCAGATCTCTCAGCAGAAACTCTACAAGTCAGAAAACAGTGGGGGCCAATATTCAACATTCTTAAAGAAAAGAATTTTCAACCCAGAATTTCATGTACAGCCAAACTAAGCTTCATAAGTGAAGGAGAAATAAAACCCCTTACAGACAAGCAAATGTTGAGAGATTTTGTCACCACCAAGCATGCCCCACAAGAGCTCCTGAAGGAAGCATTACACATGGAAAGGAACAACCGGTACAAGCCACTTCTAAAACATGCCAAATTGTAAAGACCATCGATGCCAGGAAGAAACTGCATCAACTAACGAGCAAAATAACCAACTAACATCATAATGACAAGATCAAATTCACACATAATAATATTAAACTTAAATGTAAATGGGCTAAATGCTCCAATTAAAAGACACAGACTGGCAAACTGGATAAAGAGTCAAGACCCATCAGTGTGCTATATTCAGGAGACCCATCTCACGTGCAGAGGCACACATAGGATCAAAATAAAGGGATGGAGGAGGATCTACCAAGCAAATGGAAAGCAAAAAAAAAGTAGAGGTTGCAATCCTAGTCTCTGATAAAACAGACTTTAAACCAACAAAAGATCAAAAGAGAGAAAGGCCATTACACAATAGTAAAGGGATCACTCAATTCAACAAGTAGAGCTAACTATCCTAAATATATATGCACCCAACACAGGAGCACCCAGATTCATAAAGCAAGTCCTGAGAGACCTAAAAAGACTTATACTCCCACACAATAATAATGGGAGACTTTAACACCCCATTGTCAACATTAGACAGATCAACGAGACAGAAGGTTAAGAAGGATATCCCAGGACTTGAACTCAGCCCTGCACCAAGCAGACCTAATAGACATCTACAGAACTCTCCACCTCAAATCAACAGAATATACATTCTTTTCAGCATCACATCGCACTTATTTCAAAATTGACCACATAGTTGAAAGTAAAGCACTCCTCAGGAAATGTAAAAGAACAGAAATTATAACAAACTATCTCTCAGACCACAGTGCAATCAAACTAGAACTCAGGATTAAGAAACTCACTCAAAACTGCGCAACTACATGGAAACAGAACAACTTGCTCCTGAATGACAACTGGGTACATAACGAAATGAAGACAGAAATAAAGACGTTCTTTGAAAACAATGAGAATAAAGACACATGTACCAGAATCTCGGGGACACATTTAAAGCAGTGCGTAGAGGGAAATTTATAGCACTAAATCCCACAAGAGAAAGCAGGAAAGATCTAAAATTGACACCCTAACATCACAATTAAAAGAACTAGAGAAGCAAGAGAAAACACATTCAAAAGCTAGCAGAAGGCCAGAAATAACTAAGATCAGAGCAGAACTGAAGGAGACAGATAGAAAAAGCCCTTAAAAAAATCAATGAATCCAAGAGCTGGTGTTTTGAAAAGATCAACAAAATTGATAGACCACTAGCAAGACTAATAAAGAAGAAAAGAGAGAAGAATCAAATAGATGCAATAAAAAATGATAAAGGGGATATCACCACCGATCCCACAGAAATACAAACTATTATCAGAGAATACTATAAACAACTCTACGCAAATAAACTACAAAATCTAGAAGAAATGGATAAATTCCAGGACACATACACCCTCCCAAGACTAAACCAGGAAGAAGTTGAATCCCTGAATAGACCAATAGCAGGCTCTGAAATTGAGGCAATAATTAATAGCCTACCAACCAAGAAAAGTCCAGGACCAGATGTATTCACAGACAAATTCTACCAGAGGAACGAAGAGGAGCTGGTACCATTCCTTCTGAAACTATTCCAATCAATAGAAAAAGAGGGAATCCTCCCTAACTCATTTTATGAGGCCAGCATCATCCTGACACCAAAGGCCAGCAGAGACACAACAAACAAAGAGCATTTTAGACCAATATCCCTTATGAACATCGATGCAAAAATCCTCAATAAAATACTGGCAAACCGAATCCAGCAGCACATCGAAAAGCTTATCCACCATGATCAAGTCGGCTTCATCCCTGGGATGCAGGGCTGGTTCAACATACACAAATCAATAAATGTAATCCAGCATATAAACAGAACCGAAGACAAAAACCACATGATTATCTCAACAGATGTAGAAAAGGCCTTTGACAAAATTCAAAGCCCTTTCGACGCGACGTATCTCAAAAATACCAAGAGCTATTTATGACAAACCCACAGCCAATATGATACTGAATGGGCAAAAACTGGAAGCATTCCCTTTGAAAACTGGAACAACACAGGGATGCCCTCTCTTACCACTCCTCAACATAGTGTTGGAAGTTCTGGCCAGGGCAATTAGGCAGGAGAAAGAAATAAAGGGTATTCAATTAGGAAAAGAGGAAGTCAGATTGTCCCTGTTTGCAGATGACATGATTGTATATTTAGAAAACCCCATCGTCTCAGCCCAAAAGCTCCTTAAGCTGATAAGCAACTTCAGCAAAGTCTCAGGATACAAAATCAATGTGCAAAAATCACAAGCGTTCTTATACACCAATAACAGACAAACAGAGTGAAATCATGAGTGAACTCCCATTCACCATTGCTTCAAAGAGAATAAAATACCCAGGAATCCAACTCACAAGGGATGTGAAAGGACCTCTTTAAGGGGAATTACAAATCACTGCTCAATGAAATAAAAGAGGACACAAACAAATGGAAGAACGAACATTCCATGCTCATGGCTAGGAAGAATCAATATCATGAAAATGGCCATACTGCCCATGGTAATGTATGCCATCCCCATCAAGCTACCAATGACTTTCTTCACAGAATTGGAAAAAACTGCTTTAAAGTCCATATGGTACCAAAAAACAGCCTGCACTGCCAAGTCAATCCTAAGCCAAAAGAACAAAGCTGGAGGCATCAAGCTACCTGACTTCAAACTATACTACAAGGCTACAGTAACCAAAATAGCATGGTACTGGTACCAAAACAGAAAAGATAGACCAATGGAACAGAACAGAGGCCTCAGAAATAATACCACACATCTACAACCATCTGATCTTTGACAAACCTGACAAAAACAAAAAATGGGGAAAGGATTCCCTATTTAATAAATGGTGCTTGGAAAACTGGCTAGCTATATGTAGAAAGCTGAAACTGGATCTCTTCCTTACATCTTATACAAAAATTAATTCAAGATGGATTAAAGACTTAAATGTTAGACCTAAAACCATAAAAACCCTAGAAGAAAACCTAGACAATACCATTCAGGACATAGGCATGGGCAAGGACTTCATGTCTAAAACACCAAAAGCAATGGCAACAAAAGCCAAAATTGACAAATGGGATCTAATTAAACTAAAGAGCTTCTGCATGGCAAAAGAAACTACCATCAGAGTGAACAGGCAACCTACAGAATGGGAGAAAATTTTTGCAATCTACCCATCTGAGAAAGGGCTAATATCCAGAATCTACAAAGAACTCAAACAAATTTACAAGAAAAAACAAACAACCCCACCAAAAAGTGGGCAAAGGATTTGAACAGACACTTCTCAAAAGAAGACATTTATGCAGCCAACAGACACATGAAAAAATGTTCATCATCATTGGCCATCAGAGAAATGCAAATCAAAACCACGATAAGATACCATCTCACACCAGTTAGAATGCTGATCATTAAAAAGTCAGGAAGCAACAGGTGCTGGAGAGGATATGGAGAAATAGGAACACTTTTACACTGTTGCTGGGACTGTAAACTAGTTCAACCATTGTGGAAGACAGTGTGGCGATTCCTCAAGGATCTAGAACTAGAAATACCATTTGACCCAGCCATCCCATTACTAGGTATATACCCAAAGGATTATAAATCATGCTGCTATAGACACATGCACACATATGTTTATTGTGGCACTATTTACAATAGCAAAGACTTGGAACCAACCCAAATGTCCATCAATGATAGACTGGATTAAGAAAATGTGGCACACATACACCATGGAATACTATGCAGCCATAAAAAAGGATGACTTCATGTCCTTTGTAGCGACATGGATGAAGCTGGAAGCCATCATTCTCAGCAAACTATCGCAAGGACAAAAAACCAAACACCACATGTTCTCAATCATAGGTGGGAATTGAACAATGAGAACACTTGGACACAGGAAGGGGAAACATCACACACCAGGGCCTGTCGTGGGGTCAGGGGAATGGGGAGGGATAGCATTAGGAGATATACCTAATGTAAATGACAAGTTAATGGGTGCAGCACACCAACATGGCAGATGTATACATATGTAACAAACCTGCATGTTGTGCACGTTTACCCTAGAACTTAAGTATAATAAATAAATAAAATAAAATAAAATTCCACTGCTCACGTGCTAAAAGTAGATAATAGCGATGATTGTACAATTCTGTGAATACACAAGAAACCACTGAGTTGTATACTTTAAAAGGATCAGTTTTATGGTATGTAAATTATATCTCAATAAAACTATCATAACAAAATTAAAAGAAAAAACCTCATTGGTCAAAACATTCTTATTGTTCAAATTATTATAGTTTGTTGAACAAGTTGGCTTTCAGCATTTTACTACTTTGGATTATTAAAAATAGTATCAGCTTTATAAAATTCTACCCTGAACACATAAGAAAAGATACCCGGCCGGGCGCGGTGGCTCAAGCCTGTAATCCCAGCACTTTGGGAGGCCGAGGAGGGTGGATCACGAGGTCAGGAGATCGAGACTATCCTGGCTAACATGGTGAAACCCCGTCTCTACTAAAAATACAAAAAACTAGCCGGGCGTGGTGGCGGGCGCCTGTAGTCTCAGCTACTTGGGAGGCTGAGGCGGGAGAATGGCGTGAACCCGGGAGGCGGAGCTTGCAGTGAGCCGAGATCACGCCACTGCACTCCAGCCTGGGAGCACAGTGAGACTCCGTCTCAAAAAAAAAAAAAAAAAAAAAAGAAAAGATACCCCAACAACAAGAACAAAAACCAACAGGAAACAATGTCATTAATTTAAGACTATGTAAAACACAGTAATGCAAACTGTAGTATTCTACTAAAACTCAAGCAAATATGTTTTCATGATCCTGTGAGCTAAACATGTACATACGTTGCCATCTTCTATTTCTTTCATTTGCAATCCAAAGGATAAAAACAGAAAGATGATTCTATGAAGTTGCCAGTAAAATCAAAAGAAAACAATCTGCATGGTCCAACAGTTTTGCCCCACTTCTTCCAGAGCTAACAAAGTAGGAAAGAAGTAGAAAATCCCTTGAAGCAACTGTTGGTACTACTGGACCACCATGTTATCATATATACTTTATTTCTTGTCCTTTTTCCCCTTCAGTTTATGTTTTCTCCTCTCTTCACTCAGCTTCCTCACTTCATCCTCTCATCTTAGTAGCACAATATCTCCAAAAATGGAGATATTTGAAAATAAGTATCTCCATTTATTTTCAAATGAGAGAATTAGAGTTTATAAAATATTTTCACATAAGATAACATGCATCTTTACAACTCAGTGGTATTACTTTCTATTTGTAGAAGGTGGAGCTTAAAAAGATTACTGAGTTAGCCAAGTTCACAAAATTTGTAAATAACCAAGACAGAGGCCAAGTATTTTTACTTCAAAGTTACTGCTCCTTCTATATTAGCATAGCTGAACTTCAAGATTATACAGTACTGAAGACCAAAAAGGTTGATTACTAGCAATCCCTTGATTATTTAAATTATATGCTAGTAATCCTAAACTAAAAATGTTATCTTTAATTAAAATATTTATTCTCTTATCCAAATTCTTTCTGTATACTCTATTCATAGTAATTATGCTATGTTTGCTGTTATTCTACTCTTTCCAAACAATCTTTTAAACTAAGCGTTTAATTATCTAGATTTTTAATCAAACACCATCCTCAGCAACCTTCATTAATTTTTCAGTGTCACTTTACTGAGGAATAATGATTTACTCTAAATTAAACAGCAATCAGTAGCAAAGTTCATTGGAATCTAGATACTGTACCTTCTCCTTTCCTTTATCTCATTTATAGCATTCCTGAAAACTTCCACTTACAGCAAAGGGGGAAAAAAAAGGAAGGCATGAAATGAGTTTGTGAGAGATTATATAGGGAATGATGACCAAAGGGCAATCATAATGACTTGTAAAGTAACTTAAGCAAAATGTTGACCTGAATCATAGACACATAGATATATTTAGGACTAAAAAGACCTGTAAGCCTACAAAAAAGAAGGAAGGAATTAAGGGAGGGAGGAAAAAAGATAGTTAATAGAGGTTCAGCTCACTTTCTTTTTTTTATACAATTAAAGTACAAAGGAATCATAAATACTCAAGGGAGATACGGATTTACTATTAGCTAGCTGAGGATACTCACAGATAACAGGGTTCCCTATTAGTGAATCCTGGCACACAAAGTCAGTAAGTTAAAGGAAGACAAGAATTGACCAAAGGATTAGGCAGGCTCACACTGGAATCCCCTTCTCTTTCTGTCCTCCAAGTGTGGATCAAGAATTATCCACATCAGAAACACCCGTGGCTTTTTATTTAACAGGTATATCACTATACTCCAACATAGACCTGTATAAACAAAATGTCTGGGAGTTGGACTTTTATATTTGCATTTTAACAAGACCATAGGTTATTTTTAAACCCACTGAAGTTTGAAGCCCTTTCCCCTCAATTCATCTTTGTCAATGGTCAGTCAAGCTGCTTGTTTAATTAAATTGTGTCTGCTTTGGCAAATGCCTTCTGGGGGCAAATACTGCTTCAGGTATTAGTTAATCTTAAAAAAGAGAAATTCTGTGTCCTTATTTAGGTCATTTTATTCCCTATGAAACTTACCAGTGTTTTTCAAAAGACTGTAATTTAAAGCCTGAAGGTGAGGGATGAAGGAATAGGATAAGAGACAGGGAGGAAGTCATGCAGAGACAGTATTTTTCTTGATTTTGTAAAAATTACTCAAAATGGGAAAAGAAACTACACAATAAATTAGGACAGAACATCTGCAAATTAAGATAGTATTAAGTATATATGCTTCCATTCAACTATAAGAGATTGGCCATTTACTTGTACATGCCACTTTAAAAATCATTATGAAAACAAAAGTATTAATAAGTTTCATTTAGTGAAAGAAAGATTAGAAAGCAAAACATATATATTCTGTGTTTTTATAATACATACTATGTTAAAGTTTAATTTTATATAAGGCCTTTAAAGAAGGTACACTCATAAATTAAAACTGAAAGATAATTTTTATGAAAAGATTACCGTTTGGTGCAGTGGGAGGTGACCAGATACCATAATATTTTGGCAAATATTTTCGTAGCTCTAGAAGAACACCATCAAAACAGTCAGCAGCATAAACCTGAAACAGATAAATATAACATTGCTAGGTTCTTACAATGCTTTGTAACTGCCCTGCACATTTCTCAAATAAAATATATTATGTTGAATTATAATTCATCTGGTATGGCTTCAATTGCAAGTAAATTTGAAACAAGCAAAAAATATTACTGTGTGTCTCCAATGAGTAACTATGTATTATTTAGAGTACATTCTTGTTGGTTATCTAATTCTAGCCTTTTACTATCCTTGAACTATTTTATAACTTTGTAAGTTATAGATGCTGATAGCAAATGCAAAATAACTCTTGTCCATAGACATGTAAATATATTCTGGCCAGAGGATGTTCTTCTGACTTTCCTCCATGCACGCTGAGAGGAGGAAATGTAGTGGCAATATGAAAATTCACGTCAAACTTCCATTATTCCAGATAAATGTGTGTTTCTTTAACTTCTCTTTTGAACAAGTTTTAACATCTATCTGGTTCCCTCATTAAACAATACGTTAAAGCAAATCTTTAACACATATTTATTTTATATCTATAAGGTGATTTTTGCTTTTATCTTTTTTTAAAAAATCCTTTAACACAGTGTAAGTCTAATTGCTGCTCATTTAATTCCTTGATTTGTAACCATTAATAATTCTAAAAGATACTAGAAAATTCTAACATCCTAGAACTAGATTCTAGTTTTCCTAGAAGAAAAGAGAGAGAGAATATTTTTTGTTTAAAAAATGACATGTAACACATTTTATCTAATGAACTTTCTCTAAATATTCCCTACCTAATTATTTAAAATCAATGAAGTTTACTGGTGTAAAATGCTTACGAAAACTTAGTATTAGAATCTAATTATATATGCCAAACCATATTTATGTCAAGTAGTTGTATGCAACATAATTCTTCAGAATAAATTCAAGTGTGGCAGACTCTTGGCAGACCAAATATCCATGTGGTACACTGTATTTCCCAGACTCCTCTGTTGAATTGTCAGTAGAAGTGATTCATATTAGTCACTTCCAGGCCAAGGTAACTTAGAGCAAGTGTACCTGAACATCCCTCCATTCCTAGCACAATGACCATGGGTGCAGTGCTGAGGATGAGCTAATTACAAGATGGAGGAATGAAGTAGATCTCTGTGTACTATCTAAAGAATTCCATGCTATATTTATAAATGAAAAAGATAAAAGGCATATTAGTTACAAATATATATAGCAGGTCTATGGAATTAAGAAAGATACATATATGGGTATCATCTCTGCAAAGGCACAGGAAAAATGATAAATATTCATTTGAAACTACTGATAGGTTAATTCTGGAACGGAAATGAAAGACAGATAAATTTTCTCTTCTTATTTGGAATATTTTTTTAAAGTAGTGGGGCTGGTGTTTACTGCAACATGCCAGGCAAGATAACGTAAGAACCTTTCTTTTTGTTGTTGTTTTTTGCTTTTTGAGATGGAGTCTCGCTCTGTCGCCCAGGCTGGAGTGCAGTGGCGTGATCTCAGCTTACTGCAAGCTCTGCCTCCTGGGTTTACATCATTCTCCTGCCTCAGCCTCCCAGGTAGCTGGGACTACAGGCATCCGCCACCACGACTGGCTAATTTTTTGTTTTTTAGTAGAGACGAGGTTTCACCATGTTAGCCAGGATGGTCTCGATCTCCTGACCTCCTGATCTGCCTGCCTCAGCCTAAGATAACCTAAAAACCTTTCTATCTTGAAATGTAGTATAAAATATAACAAATATTTTCTAAAATGCATAGCTGAGCTCTCAAGGAAAAAAAAGGGAATTCTTCTTAGTTTTCCCTATGAAACATATGAAACATACCTATGAAACAAAAGTGTTAACACAAGCAGTGATGTTTGGGCTTCACAGAGGTTCACTCAAGACCTGAACCAAAGGATCTCAGAACTCAGGGATGAGGCAGAGCTGAGGACAGAGTTACTATACTGAAACATGGAGACTAAATAAAATTCTAAATCCTGAAATCTTGGCTTCCTTCTGCCTCCCCCAACCACTGAACTCCAAGAATGCTGGCAGCTAACCTTACAGAGAAAAACAGAGAAGTAGCAAATAAACAATATTAGGAATGAAAAGGGAATCTCAACTGATAGAGCATAACTTTTTTTTAATACTAGGAAAAGCTTTGTCAAGAGGGCAATTTGTATTTAAAAAGCAATCTAGGCCAGGCGCAGTGGCTAATGCCTGTAATGCCAGCACTTTGGGAGGCTGAGGTAGGTGGATAACCTGAGGTCAGGAGTTCCAGACCAGCCTGGCTAACATGGCAAAACCCCATCTCTACCAAAAATACAAAAATTAGCCAGGCATGGTGGCATGCGCCTGTAATCCCAGCTACTCAGGAAGCTGAGGCAGGAGAATCACTTGAACCCGGGAGGTGGAGGTTGCAATGAGCAGAGATCATGCCACTGCACTGCAGCCTGGGCAATAGCAAGACCATCTCTCAAAAGAAAAAAAGTAATCTAAATATATTGTACTATCACACTAACAAATAAAATAAAAATCTGAAGAACTTTAAGAAACTGAATCACTGGTTAAAAATATATCCCTTCCCAGGAAAAAATGAAAGAAAGAAAGCACAAAAAAGAGGAAAGAAAGAAAAAGAAAGAGGGGGACATTCCAAGATGGCCGAATAGGAACAGCTCCAGTAGCAGCTCCCAGCGTGATCCATGCTTGCCTCACCAGGGAAGCACAAGGGGTCGGGGGATTTCCCTTTCCTAGCCAAGGGAAGCCGTGACAGACTACCTGGAAAAACGGGACACTGCTGCCCAAATACTGCACTTTCCCCAAGGTCTTAACAACTGGCAAGTAAGGAGATTCTCTCCCGTGCATGGCTCAGTGGGTCCCATGCCAATGGAGCCTTGCTCACTGCTAGCACAGCAGTCTGAGATCAAACTGTGAGGCGGCAGCCTGGCTGGGGGAGGGGAGACCACCATTGCTGAGGCTTGAGTAGGTAAACAAAGAAGCTGGGAAGCTTGAACGGGGTGGAGCCCACCACAGCTCAACAAGGCCTAACCCCTCTAGACTCCAACTCTGTGGGCAGAGCATAGCTGAACAAAAGGCAGCAGACAACTTTTGCAGACTTAAACATCCCTGTCTGACAGCTCTGAAGAGAGCAGTGGTTCTCCCAGCATGGCGTTTGAGCTCTGAGAATAGACAGACTGCCTCCTCAAGTGTGTCCCTGACCCCTGTATACCCTAACTGGGAGACACCTCCCAGTAGGGGCCAACAGACAGCTCATATAGGCGGCTGCTCCTCTGGGACAAAGCTTCCAGAGGAAGGATCAGGCAGCAATATTTGCTGTTGTGCAGCATTTGCTGTTCTGCAGCCTCCACTGGTGATACCCAGGCAAACAGGGTCTTGAGTGGACCTCCAGCAAACTCCAACAGACCTAGAGCTGAGGGACCTGTTAGAAGGAAAACTAACAAACAGAAAGGAATAGCATCAACATCAACAAAAACTTCATCTACACCAAAATCCCATCTGTAGGTCAACAACATCAAAGACAAAAGGTAGATAAAACCACAAAGATAGGGTGAAACCAGAGCAGAAAAACTGAAAATTCAAAAATCAGAGCGTCTCTTCTCCTCCAAAGGATCACATCTCCTTGCCAGTAATGGAACAAAGCTGGACGGAGAATAACTTTGACGAGTTGGCTAAGTAGAATAAACAGTATAGAGACGTCCTTAAATGACCTGATAGAGCTCAAAACCATGGCAAGAGAACTTTGTGATGCATACACAAGCTTCAATAGCCAATTCTATCAAGTGGAAGAAAGGGTATCAGTGATTGAAGATCAAATTAATGAAATAAAGCAAGAAGACAAGGTTAGAGAAAAAAGAGTAAAAAGAAATGAACAAAGCCTCCAAGAAATATGGGACTATGTGAAAAGACCAAATCTACGTTTGACTGGTGTACCTGGAAGCAATGGGGAGAAAGGAACCAAGTTAGAAAACACTCTTCAAGATATCCAGGAGAACTTCCCCAACCTAGCGAAGCAGGCCAACATTCAAATTCAGGAAATACAAGAACCACAAAGATACTTCTCGAGAAGAGCAACTCCAAGACACGTAATAGTCAGATTCACCAAGGTTGAAATGAAGGAAAAAGTGTTAAGGGCAGCCAGAGAGAAAGGTTGTATTACCCACAAAGGGAAGCCCATCAGACTAACAGCGGATCTCTTGGCAGAAACCCTAAAGCCAGAAAAGAGTGGGGGCCAATATTCAACATTCTTAAAGAAAAGAATTTTCAACCCAGAATTTCATATCCGGCCAAACTAAGCTTCGTAAGTGAAGGAGAAATAAAATCCTTTAGACAAGTAAATGCTGAGAGACTTTGTCACCACCAGACCTGCCTTACAAAAGCTCCTGAAGTAAGCACTAAACCTGTAAAGAAACAACCAGTACCACCACTGCAAAAACACGCCAAATTGTACAGACCACTGATGTTATGAAAAAACTGCATCAATTAACGGGCAAAATAACCAGCCAACATCATAATGACAGGATCAAATTCACACTTAAAAATATTAAACTTAAATGTAAATGGGCTAAATGCCACAATTAAAAGACATAGACTGGAAAATTGGACAAAAAAATCAAAACCCATTGGTGTGCTATATTCAGGAGACCCATCTCACGTGGAAAGACGCACATAGGCTCAAAATAAAGGGATGGAGGAAGATCTACCAAGTAAATGGAAAGCAAAAAAAGGCAAAGGTTGCAATCCTAGTCTCTGATAAAACAGACTTTAAACCAACAAAGATCAAAAGAGACAAAGAAGTCCATTATACACAATTCAACAAGTAGAGCTAACTATCCTAAATATATATGCACCCAATATAGAAGCACCCAGATTCATAAAGCAAGTCCTGAGAGACCTAAAAAGACTTACACTCCCACACAATAATAATGGGAGACTTTAACACCCCATTGTCAACATTAGACAGATCAACGAGACAGAAGGTTAAGAAGGATATCCCAGGACTTGAACTCAGCCCTGCACCAAGCAGACCTAATAGACATCTACAGAACTCTCCACCTCAAATCAACAGAATATACATTCTTCTCAGCACCACATCGCACTTATTCTAAAATTGACCACATAATTGGAAGTAAAGCACTCCTCAGGAAATGTAAAAGAACAGAAATCACAACAAACTATCTCTCAGACCACAGTGCAATCAAACTAGAATTCAGGATTAAGAAATTCACTCAAAACCACACAACTACATGGAAAGTGAACAACTTGCTCCTGAATGACAACTGGGTACATAACGAAATGAAGGCAGAAATAAAGATGTTCTTTGAAACCAATGAGAACAAAGACACACATACCAGAATCTCGGGGACACATTTAAAGTAGTGTGTAGAGGGAAATTTATAGCACTAAATGCCCACAAGAGAAAGCAGGAAAGATCTAAAATTGACACCCTAACATCACAATTAAAAGAATTAGAGAAGCAAGAGCAAACACATTTGAAAGCTAGCAGAAGGCAAAAAATAACTAAGATCAGAGCAGAGCTGAAAGAGAGACAGAAAAAACCCTTCAAATAATGAATCCAGCAGCTGGTTTTTTGAAAAGATCAACAAAACTGATAGATCGCCAGCAAGAGTAATAAAGAAGCAAAGAGAGAAGAATCAAATAGACGCAATAAAAAATGATAAAGGGGATATCACCACCGATCCCACAGAAATACAAACTACCATCAGAGAATACTATAAACAACTCTACGCAAATAAACTACAAAATCTAGAAGAAGTAGATACATTCCTGGACATATACACCCTGCCAAGACTAAACCAGGAAGAAGTTGAACCTCAGAATAGACCAATAACACAGAACTTTGGGAGGCAGAGGCAGGGGGACTGCCTGAGCCCAGGAGTTCAAGACCAGCCTGGACAACATGGTAAAACCCCATCTCTACAAAAAAAAAAAACTATTTTAAAATTAGCCAGGCTTGCTGGCCTGTGCCTGTAGTTCCAGCTACTGTGGGGAGGTTGGGTGGGGTGGGGTGGGGAGATGCTGAGATGAGAGGATCACTTGAGCTTAAGTGTTTTAGACCAGCCTGGACAACAAAGTGAGACCCCATCTCTACAAAAAAATACAAAAATTAGCCGGGCTTTGTGGCACATGCCTGCAGTTCCGATTAGTTAGGAGGCACAGGCTGAGCTGGGAGAATAGCTTGAGGCTGGGAGGCAGAGGTTGCAATGAATCAAGATCATGCCACTGTACTTCAGCCTGGGCAACAAGCCAGACTTTATCTCAAAAAAGAAAAAAACCAAAACAGAAAAGAGGCTATGTATCGTCCCTTTCCCACTCCACCCTTCTCCACCCAAGAGGCTGACTTGAATCAACTGCATCAGTGAGGTCCCTTGCCCTCTTGCCCTTAGAAGACACAAACAAGAGACTGGAGGGTATGAGAAGAGTTGAGGTCAGTGACTTACTTTTCTAGCTCCCTCCTTAACAGGTCATGTCTTCTCATAAAGTTACCTTCCCTAGGTTCCGGGAATCACTCTCTCCACTTCAGGCCCAGGGATGGTATAACATTATAACATCTCTTGCAGGTTGCCATAAGCTCTAACCCTACCTTTGTAAATAGTCCCTTTATGAAACCAACAGAGTATATCATTTGTATCTTGACAAAACGTTGCCTCACGCAGAGGGCATTATAATTTCCTTAACCTGAGAAGAAGTATCTACCATAAACACAAAAGAAGAATCTAAGAATTGAAATAGAATAGAAAATACTAGACTGCATCACATACAGTAAAGATAAGCACTGCTTTCCATGAAGCTTTTGTTTCTGTTACATACATACAGTGACTATGCTGTCAAATATGTGTCTAACTGTGAGTCACCACCAGAAAACTCTGAAAAACACTTTGAAGACAACAAAACAAATCTTACCTCACTTACCATATTATAGAATTCCAGCTCTCTTGGGCCCCTTGGAGGTGGTTGTAACTGTTTCAAAACTGTGCCATCTGGATGTTGTAGTATACCTACAGAACAAAAATCAGAAATTTTTTAACGCTTTAATAACAGTAAACCTTGCTTCATTAAATATATTTGTTCCTGAAGTGACAGGTAAACTACTTCCATTAAACTTAAGGGTTTACTTTTACTTATTTCAGAAATTTTAACATTCAACCAACATGTTTCAGTACTTATTATATGCAAAGCACCAGAACACAAATACCAAATATCTTCATTTTAGTGTCTCCAACCACTACCTCTTTTGGCACCCTCAGGTTTTATAATACATAGAACATAAGTGTAAATTTGTATAGAAATTCCTCAGTAATAGGTTTTCTATAAGATGTTAATTTATAATTATAAGAAGCAAGTTAAAAGCAATAGCACAAATTGACCCCACTTTTAAAACCAGAAAAGAACATTTGTGTTAACAGTGGCAATATATGAATTTCCTACTTGGTAATTTTTTACAAGTCTGTCTTATCTAACAGCAACTAAAACATTTGCTGATTCAAATGCACTGTATACAATTATATAGATAGTACCAGGGCATCTAACCAATGGGTAAAATGAGGGCTGAAATCAGGCAACAAGCCGAGAGCAGGAAGGGGCAACTTTTTATAATCTGTCCAAAGAGGGAGACTTTTTATAAAGTCGCCATATATATACACCAACACTGGTCCTACCCCTATACCATGAAGACACATTCCAAATTTATATGTTAAAATCTTAAACTTTGATGTATTGGGATTTTATAAAATCATACTAGTCAGAATATCGCTCAAATAACATATTTAGAATTTTGATAAAATATGCCACTTGAGTTTCCTTTTCTTTTTGGCAAGTGTTAGGAATTTTTTTCTTTCTGTCAGGTAGGTAATGTGCTAACACCGCAACAAGATTGGAGTGAGGCATATCTCACGCATGAGCATGAAAACTCAATCATTGTGCTTATGAACGACAAAAGGATCTAGAATTTTTAATAATGGCAAAAATGCAGAATTCAGCCAACAGAAGCAGAAAGTCTCAAGAGATACAGAAATCAAGTTTTGTTTTTTTTTTTAATCTTAAGACTTAGAATAGGCCAGGCTTGCTGGCTCACACCTGTAATTCCAGCACTTTGATAATCTGTGGCTGGAAGAGTTTGAGGTGAGTCTGGGCAACATAGTATACCCTGTTTCTACAAAACATTTAAAAAAGAAAATTAGCTGGGCATGGTGGCATGTGTCTATAGTCCCACCTACTCAGGAGAACGAGGTGGGAAGATGCCTTGAGCCCAGGAGTTTGAGGCTGCAATTAGCTATGATCAGGCCACTGCACTTCAACCTGGGTGACAGAGCGAGAGCCCCTCTCTAAAAAAAATTGTTTAAAATTTTTTAAAAGGCCTAGATATAGAACAGAAGGAAGGTAAATATTAATCTTTCAGTATAAGACTGGTTGGTAAACAGTCAAAAGACTTCAAAGAGTAGTCCACTATAACTAAAAATTTCTGAAGAATTCTGTTCCTGAAGGTTTGGATGGAGCACAAGAAAGGCCTTTATTCCCATGGTTATAACATTTTCTGTGGAGCTTAAAATGAGTAAAGAAGCTTTGATGAATAGTATTCCAGAGGAAAATAAAAATTGAGCTTTCATAAATAAGCAGAGAACCATGACAGCTTCCCGGCCTTGGGGCAAACACCGCAGTCTAGATATAGGTGATCTTCCCATTAGACAAATACATTTTATCAGGCAAGCAGTAATCAGACAAGCCGTAGACAACTGTGTGGGATAGCAGGATGGATTAGAGATTGTAATAATCCCAACACAAAAAGAAATTGCTTGATCCAGTATGTCTCCCATATTACTCACCCTGCAACATAACCCCTCACGTTTGAGAAGATAGAAGGTGGTAATCTTGGCATTCTCTGGGTGAGTGAATTCCAGGATCCAAATAAACCAACAGTCAACCAACAGTTTCTCAGCCTGCAACCAAATACCCACCCCTAGCTCAAAAACTGTCAAGATAAAAAATGAGGCACCTTGGAATGGGCTGAGCCAATAACAGATACACTGAATCTAAGACTGCAGCCTAACACTAGCTCAACTAAACTCAGTCCCTTACCCTAAACACAGGAAAGGGCATGTACTCCATGGGGGATCAAAACAAAACAAAAAATAGTACACATCACTTCCCACTGTTCTTTAAACAAAATGCCCTAGATTCAAGAAAAAATTATGACACATACTCAAAATATCAGCAAAACATGAAGCACAATCAAGAGAAACATTAATAGGAGATGACATAGAGATGATCAAGTCATTTTAATTAGCAAGCAAGCATTTTAAAACAAAAAGTATAAATATGCCAAAGAAACTATAGAAAAAGATTAACGTAAATGCTAAAGAGATTAGGTACTTCAGGAGATAAACTATGAAAAAACTCTAAAACTGAAAAGGCACAGTATCTGAAATAAAAAATTTAATTAATGGGATTTAATCAACAGATAAGCAATCACAGAAGAGCAAAGAACATTCAGAAAGACCAATACAAAATATCTAAATTAAAGCAAATACAGAAACGTATCTAAAAAGAAAAAAAAAAAAGTATACAGCATTAGAAACCTGTAAGGTAATACCAAGAGTTTTTAACAAACGTGTATTTGGGGTACTACAAAAAGAAAAGAGAATGGGCCAGAGAAAAAAATCTGTGCTTTCAAGTTTCCATCTAGGATACAGAAAGCTGGAAGCAGCATTGCTCCCACTTATAATCTACAAAATCATAACTTTTCATGAAGCCATCAAAGTGTTGAGATAATAACCAACAAACTTGAAATCTAAAGGAAGACATACACCATGAAAAAAAAAAAAAAAAGACAAATGAGAGCGCTGGCTCACCCATGGAGGGGAATGGGATGGTGGGGTTACCTTACAAGGGGGTTAGAAAAATACAGCTAAAATTTTAAACAAATAGCTAATGGCAAAGTGTAGATTCGAGTGAGGGTATAAAACTCCAAGAAGTTGCAAACACTTGCGACATTTTCTTCCAGGCTGTCAAGAAAAAGACTGGAGAGACGCAGAAAGCCAGAAAAAGTGATCATCAGAGGTACAGGCATGGAGGAAGTGAGGCACCACTACTAAAAAAGACCCTTTTCCCCTCTGGATCCAAAAGTCTTAAGTTGTTGAGGTAAGAGCAGCAAATCATGTTGCCCCAAGAAACAGGTGACAAGCCATTGTGGATGGTAGAAGAATAAAGAAAAATACTCTCCAACCCTGGGAGGGTGAAGGAAGACAGGATATCATGTGCAGTCCTAGCTTTAGAGGTCTCCTACTGCTGGGGCTGGGAAGGAAACTCATGCAAAGGACCTGATGAAGACACAAGGCAGTCTGACTCCTACAGGAAAGAGGGGCAGGATCCCTGAACAAGTCCCATTCCCCAAAACTTAGGATCACAGAGCATACCTAACATTGAAGCTGGGCCAAGACAATAGAGGATACCTCTTCAGTCTAGCACCAGGGTAGCTATCACCAAGTAAAAAATAACAGTAATCTACATTTGAGGGAGGGGCATGAACATAGAGAAAACCGCCTCTGAGGCCTAGGTGCACAAAGAAGACCTAAAGCAGAGGGTTAAACAGGAATACTGAGAAAAATCCTCTGGCAAATCAGGCCCACCCTGAACAAAAGGTGACACTAGCAGAATTTCAAATCTGTGGTGCACTGATAGTATTTTAGTCAGCCGGGGTTTGCATAACAAAATGCCATAGACTGAGCAGCTTAAACCATAGAAATTTATTTTTCCGTATTTCTGAAGGCTAGAAGTCCCAGACCAAGGTGCTGGGAGATTTGGTTCCTAGTATGGACTCTCTTAGCCTGTAGAAGGTCACCTTCTTACTGTGTTCTCATATGGCAGACAAAGAGAGAGCTAACTCTCTAGTACCTTTTCTTATAATGACACATTCTGTTGGGTCAAGACTTCACCCTTATGACCTCATTTAACCTTACTTACCTCCATAAAGGTGCAATCTCCAAATACGCTTACATTTCCAGGGGAGGGGGGCTTCAACATATGAATTTTGAAGGACACAAACACTCAGTCCGTAACAGAAACCAATTATAACAACAATATTTAAATTTATCTCAACTCCTCGTTAGATTGGTTCAAATCACCAACATTATCAGTCAAGCAGAAGAGGTATATTCATTTCAGTAACAAATACCGTTGGCTTCAGTTTGCTACAGTCCTACCCATGATGCCCACCAGAATTTAATAAAAATTACAACAGATAAAAAAGCAAGGAAAATAATACTGTCAAGAGATACAGTAAAATACAGACCAGTATCAGAAATGACAGTGATGCTAACATTATCAGACAGGGGAACTTAATCATAATTAATTTGTTAAAGCTGTAAGAGAAAAAGTACACAACATGTATGAAAAGACAAGTGCTTCCATCAGACAGAAACTTTAAGAGTTTAATGGAAATAGTAGAAATAAAATACATGGTAACAGACATGAAGAAAGCTTTCTACAGGTTCATCTCTAGACTCAAAACAACCAAGGAGAATCAGTAAATTTGATGTCAGGTCAATAGAAATTATACAAATTGAAACACAAAGGGAAAAAAAACAAAAAGGAAGGAGAAATCAGAAGAAAGCATCCCAGATCTTTAGAATAATATCAAACAATCTATGATAATGATAACTATCTGATATGGTTTAGTTCTGTGTGCCCACCTAAATCCCATGTTGAATTGTAATCCCCTGTGTTGGGGGAGGGACTTGGTGGGAGGTGACTGGATCATGGGGGCAGATATCCCCCTTGCTGTTCTCATGATGGTGAGTTCTCATAAGATCTGGGAGTCTGAAAGTGTGCAGCACTTCCCCCTTCTCTCTCTCTCCCTCCTACTCAGCCATGTAAAGAAGGTGTGGGCTTCCCCTTTGCCTTCCACCATGACTGAAAGTTTCCTGAGGCCTTCCCAGCCATACCACCTGTACAGTCTGTGGGACTGAGTTAATTAAACCTCTTTTCTTCATAAATTACATCTCAGGTAGTTCTTCATAGCAGTGTGAAAATGAACTAATACACTATCCTAGGAAAAATATCTGAGAAAGGCACACCCGTGTTGATTATAATATTATTCACAATAGCTGAGAAGTGGAAGCAACTTCTATGTCCATTGACAGATGAATGGGTAAAAAAAAAAAAAAAAAAAAAAAAAGTTGTATAGGCATACAATAGAACGTCATTATTTTGTATATATACATGCATATGCATTGTATGTATGAATATGCATTGTATATGCATACAATAGAATGTCACTGCCTTTACAAAAAGGAAAATTCTGTCTTATGCTAATGCATGGATGCAACTTAAAGACATTATGCTAAGTGAAATTAACAAAAAGATAAATACTACATGATTACACTTATATGAGATATTTAAAGCAGTTAAAATCTTGGAAAACAGAAAATAGAATGCTAGCTGCCAGGGGCCAGGAAAAGGGAGAAAAAAGGAGTTGTTGTTCAGTGGACATGAGTTTTAAAAGATGAAAAAGTAGGCCAGGCAACGGTGGCTCATGCCTATAATCCCAGCACTTTGGGAAACCGAGGCAGCCAGATCACTTGAGGTCAGCAGTTCAAAACCAGCCTGGCCATCATGGTGGAACCCTGTCTCTACTAAAAACACAAAAATTAGCTAAAGGTGGTGGCACATGCCTGTAAACCCAACTACTTGGGAGGCTGAGGCAGAAGATCACTTGAACCCAGGAGGCAGAGGTTGCAGTGAGCTGAGATCATGCCACTGCACTCCAGCCTGGGTGACAGAGCAAGATTCTGTCTCAAAAAATAAATAAATAAATAAATAAATAAAAAAGAAGATGAAAAAGTCCCAGAGATCTGTTGTACATCAATGTGCACGTAATTAAGAATACTGTACATTTAAAAATGGCTAAGGTGGCAAACTGCATGTGCTTTTTAACTAAAGTAAAAATGTTGTATATTCAGCAGGATTACAAATATTCAAAATAAATGCACGCTAAAATTTCTATCTGCAGAAGGCACTTTCTAAATAGTTGTATTTTGATACATAACTGTACATATTTGTGTGCACATATATATATTTTGATAATGTGCTTACAATGTGTAATGATCAAATAAGGGCAATCAGCGTATCCATCACCTCAAACACATAATTCATTTGTGTTGGGAACATTTCAAATATTCTCTTCTAGCTATTTTGAAATATACATTTTTATGAACTATAATCACCCTATCATGCTATTAAACACTAGAACTTACTCCTTCTAAGTGTATTTTTGCACCCGTTAAACAATCTCTCTTCATTCCTCCCAACAACCTTTCCCAGCTTCTGGCAACCATCATTCTACTCTCTACCACCATGAGATCAACGTTTTTAGCTCCCACATCTGAAGAAGATCATGTGTTATTTGTCTTTCCATGCCTGGTTTATTTCACTTCATATAATGAGCTCCAATTCCATCCACGTTGCTGCAAATGACAGGATTTCATTCTTTTCTATGGCTGAATAATATTCCATTATGAACCATACTTTCTTTATCTATTCATCTGTTGTGGACACTTAGGTTGATTCCATATCTTGGCTATTGTGAATACAGCTACAGTAAACACGGGAGTACAGATATCTCTTCAACATATTGATTTCTTTTGGATATATATTCACAATTAGGAATGCCGGATCATATGGCTGATTTATTTTTAGTTTTCTGAGAAATTTCTGTACTATTTCCCAAAGTGGCTAATTTACATACCTAACAACTGTGTAGTAGTGTTCTCTTTCTCCACATCCTTGCCAGCATCTGCTGCTCTTTTACTTTAAAAAAAAAAAAAAAAGAATGTATATGCTGTTGTTGTTTTTGAGATAGGGTCTCACTCTGTAACACAGGCTGGAGTGCAGTGGCACAATCATAGCTCACTGCAGCCTCCAACCTCTGGGCTCAAGCAGTCTTCCCACCCCAGCCTCCCAGGGCTGGGACTATAGGAATAAGCCACTATGCTCAGTTTGACGTTTTAATAACAACCATTTTAACTAGCATGAGATAATATCTTATTGGTTTTCAGATTTGCATTTCTCTTACGATTAGTGATGTTGAGCACTTTTTCATACCCCAATTGGTCATTTGTATGTCCACTTTTGAGAGATGTCTATTCAGAATCTTTGCCCAGTTTTTATTGGATTATTTTTGCTGTTGAGTTGGTTATTTATATATTCTGCTTATTAATCTGTTCTCACATGGATAGTTTGCAAATATTTTCTCCCATTCTATAGGCTGTCACTCTGTTGATTGTTTCATTTGCAGTGCATAAGCTTTTTGGTTTGATGTAACCCCATTTGTATGTTTGCTTTTGTTGCCTGTCCTTCTGAGGTCTTGCCCAGAAAATCTTTGCCCAGACCATTGTCCTAAAGCATTTCTTCAGTATTTTATTCTGGTAGTTTCATGTTTTACATCCAATCCAATCAAATACATATTCAGTTTTTATATATGGAAAGGGATAGAGATCCAGTTTCATTTTTCTGCTTATGGATATCCAGTTTTCCCACCCCATTTATTGAAGACACCATTCCTTCCCCAATGTATGTGCTTGGCATCTTTGCCAAAAATCAATTGGCTGGAAATGTGTGAATTTATTTACAGGTTCGCTATTATGCTCCATTAGACTATGTGTCTGTTTTTGTGTCAGTGCCGTGGTGTTTTGGATATTAGACCTATGTGGTAAATTTTGAAGCCAGGTAGTATGATGCCTCCAGCTTTATTGTTTTTGCTCAGGATTTCTTTGGGTATTTGAGGTCTTTTGTGGTTCCATACAAATCTAGGACATTTTTCTATTTCTCTGACTAATGTCTTTGGTGATTTGATAGGGATTACATTGACTCTGTAGACTGCTTTGGGTAGTATGAACATTTTAATGATATTAATTCTTCCAATCCGTGAACATATCTTTTCACATTGTGTGTCTTCTTGAATTCTTTCAGCAGTGTTTTCTAGTTTTCATTGTAAAGTTATTTCACTTTTTGGTTTAATTTTTTCCGAGGGTTTCTGTTGTTGTTGTTAAGTTGTTGTTAACTATTGTAAATGAGATTGCTTTTTTAATTTGTTTTTCATATTGTTCACTGCTGATGTGTAGAAATGAAGATTTTTGTATGTTGACTTTGTATCTTGCAGCTTTGCTGAATTCTTTCATCAGCTCTAACAGTATTTCGGTGGAGTCTTCAGATTTTTCTAAATATAAGATCATGTTGTCTGCAAACAAGGATAATTTGACTTCCTCCTTTCTTATTTCCTTCTCTTGACTAACTGCTCTGACCAGGACTTCCACTCGTATGTCAAACAGGAGTGGTGAAAATGAGCATCCTTGTCTTCTTCTAAGATCTCAGAAGGGCTTCAGTTTTTCCCAATTCAGTATTATATTAGCTGTGAGTTTTCACAAATGGCCTTTATTTGTTCTGAAGTATGTTCCTTCTATACACAGTTTGGTGAGAGTTTTTATCAGGAAGCGATGTTGAATTTTATCACATCTTTTTCAGCATCTATTGAAATAATTATATAGTTTCTGCTTTTTATTCTGTGAATGTGATGTACCATATTTCTTAATTTGCCATGGTATGTCAAACCATCCTCAGAAACTTTTCGTCTATTTCACTTCTACTAATTTTGGTTTTGGTTTGTTCTTGCTCTTCTAACTCCTTGAGATGCATCATTAGGTTATTTGAAGTCTTTCTACATTTTGACATCAGTGTTTATTGCTATAAACTTACCTCAAAGAACTGCTTTTCTTGCATCCCATGTGTTGGTATGCTATTTCCATTTTCATTTGTCTGAAGGAATTTTATAATTTAATTTCTTAATTGACTCCATTCATTGTTCAGGAGCATGTTGTTTAATTTCCATAAATTTGTACCATTTCTATTTTTTCCTTCTATTATTGGTTTCTAGGTTTATTCTGTGTGGTCAGAAAGGATAGTTGATATTATTATTTGTTTGTTTGTTTGTTTTGAGATGGAGTCTCGCTCTGTTGCCCAGGCTGGAGTGCAGTGGCACGATCTCGGCTCACTGCAAGCTCTGCCTCCCAGGTTCACGCCATTCTCCTGCCTCAGCCTCCCAAGTAGCTGGGACTATAGGGGCCTGCCACCACCCCGGCCTAATTTTTTGTAGTTTTAGTAGAGATGGGGTTTCACCGTGTTAGCCAGGATGGTCTCAATCTCCTGACCTCATGATCCGCCCATCTCGGCCTCCCAAAGTGCTGGGATTACAGGCGTGAGCCACCATGCCTGGCCCCCGGGTGATATCATTTTTAAAAATTTGTTAAGACCTGCTTTGGAACCTAACATATGATTTGTCCTGGAGAATGCCGCATGCATTGTTGAAAAAAATGTATATTCTGCAACTGTTTACTGCGATATTCTGTAAATGTCTGTTGGGTCCATTTGGCTTACAGTCCAATTTAACTCGGAAGACTGTTGATTTTTCTATCTGGATCACATGTTCATTGCCGGAAGTGGGGTGTTGAAGTCTCCCACTATTATTCTATTACAGTCAGTTTTTCCCTTTAGGTCCATTAATATGTTTTATATACTTGGGTGCTCCAGTGTTGCATACAAACACATTTACAATGATTATATCCTCTTGCCATACTACTGACTCCTTCACCATTATGTAACAAATGGCCTCCTTTGTCCTCTGTAACACCGTTGACAAAGTTTATTTTATCTGATACAACCACAGCTACTCCAGCTTTTTTGGTTTGCATTTGCATAGAATATCTTTCCATCCCTTTACTTTCAATCTGTGCATGTCTTTAAAGGTAAAGTGAGTTTCTTGCAGACAGCACATAGTTGGGTCTTGTTTCATTATGCATTCAGCAACTCTATGTCTTTTAATTGGGGAATTTAATACACTTACACTCAAGGTATGATAGGTAAGGGTTTACTACTGTCATTTTGTTAGTTGTTTTGTAGGTCTTTTCTTCTTTTCCACTTACTGTCATAGTTAAGGATTTTTTTCTAGTAGTATGTTTTGATTCTATGCCATTTATTTTTAGTGTCTCTCTTACAGGTTTTTGGTTTGTGGTTACCACGAGGCTTATAAAAAATATTTTGTAGTTATAACAGGTTATTTTAAACTGATAATAACTCAATGTGGACTGACAAGCATCAAAAACAAACTCTATATTTTAACACCATATCACCCCCTGTACTTTGACTTTCATGCTTCAATTTATACCTGTTTATATTGCCTCTTAACCAATTGTTGGAGTTTTTTAAGAGTTTTGTCTTTTAGTCTTCATATTTAAGATATAAGTGGTTTTACTTACCATAACTACAGTATTAGAATATTCTGAATTTGATTGTTTCACTTTTTTTTTTTTTAAGGTTTACTTTTAGGCTCAGGGGTCCATGTGCATGTTTGTTCTGTAGGTAAATTGTATGTCACAAAAGTCTGCTGTACAGATTATTTCATCACACAGATAATAAGCATAATACCAAATAATTGTTCTACTTTTATCCAAGAGTTTTCTTTTCTTTTTTTTTTTGAGATGCAGTCACCTTCTGTCACCCAGGCTGCAGTGTAATGGTGTGATCTCAGCTCACTGCAACCTTCACCTTCTGGGTTCAAGTGATTCTCCTGCCTTGGCTTTCTGAATAGCTGGGATTACAGGCACCCATCACTCGCCCAGGTAATTTTTGTATTTGTAGTAGAGATGGGGTTTCACCATGTTGGACAGGCTGGTCACAAAGTCCTCACCTCAGGTGATCCACCCACCTCGGCCTCCCAAAGTGCTAGGATTACAGGCATGAGCCACTGTGCCCAGCCTCATCCATGAGTTTTTTTAACTTCAGACATTTTCTTGTTACATCTTAGCATCCATTTCCTTCAGACTGAAGAACTCCCTCTAGCAGTCTAATATGGTTTGGCTGTGTACCCACCCAAATCTTACCTTGAATTGTAGTAATCCTCACATGTCAAGGGCAAAGTCAGATGGAGATAATTAAATAACGGGGGTGGTTTCCCCCATACTGTTCTTTTGGTAGTAAATAAGCCTCTGATAGTTTTATAAATGGGAGTTCCCCTGCACAAGCCGTCTTGCCTGCCACTATGTAAGATGTGACTTTGCTCCTCATTCACCTTCTGCCATGATTGTGAGGCCTCCCAAGCCATGTGGAACTGTGAGTCAATTAAATCTCCTTCCTTTATAAATTATCCAGTGTCAGTTATGTCTTTATTAGCAGCGTGAAAACAGACTAATACACAGTTCTTGCAAAACAGGTCTGGCATTGATGAACTCCCTCAACATTTGTTTGTCTGGAAATGTCTTTATCCTTCCTTTGTGTTTGAAAAATAGCTTTACTGGGCCGGGCACAGTAGCTCAAGACTATAATCCTAGCACTTTGGGAGGACAAGGCAGGCAGACTGCCTGAGCTCAGGAGTTTCAGGAGTTTGAGAACAGCCTGGACAACACAGTGAAACCCTGTCTCTACTAAAATACAAAAAATTAGCTGGGCATGGTGGCATGTGCCTGTAGTCCCAGCTACTCAGGAGGCTGAGGCAGGAGAATGCTTGAACTCAGGAGGTGAAGGCTGCAGTGAGCCATCATGCACTGCACTCCAGCCTGAGTGACAGAGTAAGACTCCATCTCCAAAATAAAAAAGAAAAAGAAAAATAGCTTTACTGGGTACAATATTCTTGGTGGACAATTTCCCTCCCTCTTTCCCTCCCTCCCTTCCTTCGAATATAGCATTCCAGTCTGTCCTGGCCTTCAAGGTTTCTGCTGAGGAATCCATTGAAAGCCATATTGGGGCTCCACTGACTGAGATATGTTTCCTTTTTCTTAATGTTTTTAGTATTTTTTGTCTTTGATTTTTGCTAATTTGATTATAATGTGCCTTGGGGAATTCCCTCTCTAGGTTGAATTTGAATGGTAATCTCTCAGCTTCCTTTACCTAGATGTTGTCATCTTTCCTCAGAGTTTGGAAATTTTCAGTCATTATTTCCTTAAATATGCCTTCTAGGCCTTTTTCACTCTCATCTCCTTTAAAAATTCCAATTATCAGAGGTTGCTTCCCTTATTGATGTCTCATAATTCTTGTAGGCCCTCTTCATTCTTTATTCTTTTCTTTTTGCTCTTCTGTTTAGGTAAATTCATTGCTTCTACCCTCAAGCTCAATAATTCTTTCCTTTGTTTGATCAAGTCTGCTGTCAGAACTTTCTAATGAGTTTTTCCATTCAGTTATGGTACTCTTCATTTATAGAATCTCTCTGTTTTTTAAAAAAACACTTCTATTTTTGTCAAACTTCTCATTTCATTTCTGGAGTGTTTTCCAAATTCCATTCAGATTTCTATCCATATTTTCTTGTGATTCCCTGAACTTCTTCAAAAAATAATTCTAAATTCTCTTTCAAAAATCTTGTAGATCTTCAATTCTTCTAGTTCATTTCTGGAGTTGAGTTGGTTTCTTTTAGTAGTATCATACTTTGTTGGATTTTCACAATCCTTGCATCTTTATGTTGATGCCTGCACATTGGAAGAGACAGTTAACTCTTCTAGTTTTTGCAGGTGTTATTTATTGCTGTTACTCAGACCTTTACTTTTTAGTATCAGACCTTAAACATGGCCTGTTGTTTCTTCCTGTTTAGTGGATGACTTAGAGTAAGTACCAGAACTAAAACACTGCATTAGAACTAATTCATTGCCCTGTCATTGTTTCCTGTTCTGGGGAAGACTTATAATGAACACTGAAGCATAAATGCTGTTGCAGGATGAAATCGCTGCCCTGCCATTGTTTCCCACTCTAGAGAAGACTTACAGTGAGCACCAAAGCTTAAACACTGCCACAGAACTACATTGCTGCCCTACCACTGTTTCTTAAACTGGAGAAAACTTAAGTGGGCACTGGAACTTAATCATGACTGTTAGTTGTTTCTATCCAGGGAAGGTTCCATGCAAGCACCTGGGCTTTGTGGAAAGCCTGGGATTCAGGCTATCCCACAGACTATGTCCCTACAGCTCTATGACATCAACCAGTCTCTTCAACACGGTTTCCCAGCTGATTGGAGTACTGAGTAGCCACAAAGATCCACACCTGTCACTGTAATCATTGGCCCACTTTTGTTCCCAATACACTCCAGCTGGTTCAGTCCTTCTGGCATTTCCAATGGTACCTACGAGATGGAGCTGGAGTGGGCTTTCCATGAAGATTCCCAGACCAGTGAGAAGATCAAACATCCACCTCCAATTCTCTCCCCTCACCTCAGAAACCATGGGTCTGAGTGGTGTTATGCCAGCTCGGGGGAGGGGTTGGTGTTATGCCAGCTTGGGGGAGGGGTTGGCACAATCTGAAATGATGATTTCTCTTATCAGCCAAGGTTTCTCTCAGGTCTGTGGATACAGGGGATTTCTCTGATTCTCCCGAGTTCTGGTGTATTCAGGCTGGTGCTCTTGTCTTTGAATGGTTTCTAATTGTATTTTTATGAAAGCAGTGATGCTAGGGGATCTTCTATTCTGCCGTCTTGATGATATCACCATCTAGGTAATTTATATTTCTTTGTTTTTTCTTTTTTGTAAATTTCTCCTGGAAATTTCTATGATAAACATATATTGGTCAGGTGTGGTGGCTCACACCTATAATCCCAACACTTTGGAAAGCTGAGACAGTGATGTGGGAAGTCAGAGACCCCGACCAGAGGGACCGACTGAAGCCACAGCAGAAGAACATAAATTGTGACAATTTCATGGACATTTATTAGTTCCCCAAATTAATACCTTTACAATTTCTTACGCCCGTCTTTACTGCAGTCTCTGAACATAAATTGTGAAGAATTCATGGACATTTATCACTTCCCCAATCAATACTCTTATAATTTCCTATGTCTGTCTTTACTTTAATCTCTTAATCCCATCATCTTCATAAGCTGGGGATGTATGTCGCCTCAGGACCCTGATGATTGCATTATCTGCACAAATTGTTTGTAAAGCATGTGTGTTTGAACAATATGAAATCTGGGCACCTTGAAAAGAACAGGATAACAGCGATTTTCAGGGAATTAGGGAGCTAACCATAAGGTCTGACTGCCTGCAGGGCCGGACGGAACAGAGTCATATTTCTCTTCTTACAGAAGTTAATAGGAGAAATATCGCTGAATTCTTTTCTCAGCAAGGAATAACTCTGGGAAAGGAATGCATTCCCAAGTGGAGGTCTCTAAAATGGCCGCTCTGGGAGTGTCTGTCTTATGTGGTTGAAGATAACGGATGACATAATGCCCTTGTCTCCTGCAGTGCCCTCAGGCTTGCTAGGATTAGGACATTCCAGCCTGGCAAATTCTAGTCAGACCGGTTGTCTGCTCTCGAACCCTGTTTCCTGTTAAGATGTTTATCAAGACAATGCGTACCCAGTAGGACATGGAACCTCATTAGTAATTCTAATTTCGCCCTGGCCTTGTGATCTCGCTCTGCCCTTCTGCCCTTGTAATCTTTTATTGCCCCTTGAGGCATGTGATCTTTGTGATTTACTCCCTGTTCGTAACCCCCTCCCCTTTTGAACTCCCTAATAAAAACTTGCTGGTTTTGTGGTTTGGGGACATCACAGAACCTGCCGACATGTGATGTCACCCCCAGAGGCCCAGCTGTAAAATTTCTCTCTTTGTACTCTTTCTCTTTATTTCTCAGACCAGCCAACACTTAGGGAAAATAGAAAAGAACCTACGTTGAAATACTAGGGGTTGGTTCCCCTGATAAGACAGGAGGAAAACTTGAGCTGATGAGCTCAAGACCAGACTCGGCAACATAGTGAGATCCCATCTCTACGAAAAATAAATGAAAATTAGCCAGGCATGTTGGCACATGCCTGTAGTCCCAGCTACTTGAGGGGCTGAGATGGGAGGATCACTTGAGCCCAGGAGGTTGAGGCTGCTAGTGAGCTATGATCACACCACCACACTCTGGTCTGAGTGTAAAAGACCCTGCTTCTAAAATCAAACGGAATAAAACAAATGAAAACAACATATTTGCTTTTATTATTAGAAAAGAAAACCTGTGATATAAGAAAGTATATACATCATATACATACTAAGAGAATAATAGATTCTGTTTAATCTCAGTTAAACACAGGGTATTTTAACAGCCAGGCCCTGTAATCCTAGCACTTTGGGACTCCAAGGCGGGTTGATCGCCTGAGGTCAGGAGTTCGAGACCAGCCTGGCCGACATGGTGAAACCCTGTCTCTACTAAAAACACAAAGATTAGCCAGGCGTGGTGGCACGCGCCTGTAATCCCAGCAACTTGGGAGGCTGAGACATGAGAATCTCTTGAACTTGGGAGGCAGAGGTTGCAGTGAGCTGAGATTACACCACTGTACTCCAGCCTGGGCAATGGAGCAAGACTCTGTCTCAAAAACAATAATAAATAAATAAAATAAAATAATAAAATAAAGAACATTTTTAAAATGTGAAAAAGGTACTGAGAAAATATTTGACAAGGCAATGCCTGAAATGTTCTAAAAGTATTAAGAAACATAAAAACATGCAGCCAAGATGCTCAGAGAATCCGAAACAGACTGAAAAATATCAAACCCCTAGACACTTTTTAAAGACACAGATGAGTTAAAAGTGAAAGAATGGAAAAGATATATCATGCAATTATTGCTCATAAGAACGTTTGATATAGTAATATTATATATCAGACCACATAGTATTAGAGACAGCAGACTACAAGAAACAAAACATTATATATAAAGAGAGACATTTCACAACAATAAAAAGGTCAGTTCATTAAGATGATACAAAAATTCTAAATATGTGTGTACTAAATTATTTGGTGGTTCAAAATACATGAGAAAAAACTGACAGAACTGAAAGGGCAGACAAATCCACAAAGGACAAATCCATAATTACTTTCTCAACAACTGATAAAACAAATAGAATAGGCTGGGTGCGGTGGCTCACACCTGTAATCCCAGGACTTTGGGAGGCCAAGGTAGGTGGATCACGAGGTCAGGAGTTCAAGACCAGCCTGGCCAACATGGTGAAACCGCCATCTACTAAAAATATGAAAATTAGCTGGGCATGGTGGCACGTGCCTGTAATCCCAGCTACTTGGGAGGCTGAGGCAGGAGAATCGCTTGAACCCAGGAGGTGGAGGCTGCTGTGAGCCAAGACCACGCCACTGCACTCCAGCCTGGAGACAGAGCGAGACTCCATCTCCAAAAAAAAAAAAACAAATAGAATATTAGTAATGATATATAAAACTTGAACAGTAACAAACAAGTTGACCAAATTGACACCTGTGGAGTGAATGCTATATCCAACTGACTATACATTCTTCTAATATATAAATGGAGCATTCACCAAGATTGACTAAGTGCTGGACCATAAAACAAGTCTAAAATCTAACAAGATTGGAATCACAGAGAATATTCATATAGGAAATATTCTCTGACCACAATGGAAGTAACAATAAGATATTTGGGAAAATACCAAATACTCGGAAAGTAAACAACACCCTTCTAATTATTCATGTATCAAAATTCACAAGGGAAATTAGAAAGTATTTTTAATATAAATTATAATAAAAACTCAACCTATCAAAATTTGTGAAATGCAGATAATGTATTGCTTAGTACTTAAAGGGAAATGTGCAGTTTTAAATGCTTGTATTAGAAGAAAAAGGAAGTCTCCAATTTAAGATGCCAGAAAAAAGAATGTATTAATTCCAAATAAATAGAAAGATAGGAATGAAAAATCAAAGAACTAAGAAATGGACAATGAAGAAAAATCAATGCAATTTTAAAAAATGGTTCTTTTAGATCGTTCCAGGAACATAAGTTGGTTTATATTTCAAAATGAATAAATATACTGATGTTTTGAGGAGACAGAGTTCTCACTGAGGAAGAAGGGAGATGTAAATACAGAATAGAGGGAGACAAAAAAGAACTTCATGGTGTTGAATTTAAATTATAGGTAGAGGGATTAACTCAAATGTTTAATAATATGAAATTATACATTTCTTAGTCCAGTCTGTGAATGGAAAAATAGCAATCACACCCAAGAAACCATGAGCACACCTAGTGGCCAGACCATAGTTTCTAAATACCATTTACCCCTAAAGGAACAAGCGTTTCTTGAAGAAAAATGGCTCATTTCAGGGCCGAGACAGGGAAGACACAAAAGGAATGTGGAATATCTTTTTATGCCAGAAAGTTAAAAAATGTTTTAAAAGAAAAAACAGGAAATATCAAAAAGACATAGGAGCCAACTTGAAGTTCCCACTGCTCAAATCTGAGACAACCATAACATCAAGCAGCAACAATAATGGATAATATCTATCCACTGAAGTTTGAAAAAAATCCACCTTAACAAAAAATGAGTGAATCAGGAAGAAAATCTATTCCTTAATATAGAATGCCAACTAACAAATGTAACAGAAATGAGGACTGGGCACAATGGCTAAGGCCTATAATGCCAACACTTCGAGAGTCTGAGGCGGGTGGATTGCATGAGCTGAGGACTTCAAGACCAGCCTGGCCAATGTGGTAAAACCACATCTCTACAAGGAAAAAAAAAAAAAAATTAGCCAGATATGGTGGTACACGCATACAGTCCCAGCTACTCAGGAGGCTTAGGTGGGAGCATCACTTGAGCCTGGAAGGCAGAGGTTGCAGTGAGCCATGATTGTACCATTGCACTCCAGCGTGGATAACAGAGCAAGAACCTGTCTCAAAAAACAAAAACAAAAACAAATGTAACAGGAATGCTAGTTAGAATATTACTATTTTGCAATTATCATAGTACTATGTGAGTCTGTCAAATATTATCAATCAAGGTACAGTTTCATGAGGAGCAGCATATATGACAGTTTCAAAATATTCCTCTCAAATTACTTAACAGCAAAAATGATAACTTTCCTGTGGAAAAACCTGGCAGAAATCACTTAACCAGGTGATCAGTTACATCACCAACAATGCAACTGACATCCTATGTCTTACGATATGCTTTGAGGACATGACATAGTCATATAATATTCTCACCAAAAATTCATAATCTGAATACAATCATGACAAAACATTCAGACAAAGTGAATTTAAAGGACATTCTAAAATGTTATACACCCTATACTCTTCAAAAATTCCATGGTTATGAAAGATACAGAAAGAAGTGCTCCCAATAACAGGAAACAAAAGAATCCTAACAACGAAATGTAATGTGTGATCCTGGATGAGGGAAAGTGCTGTAAGTGATATTACTGGAATAATGGCAAAAGCCAAATGCTAAATACTCTGAATTTTGTAATTTTACTATGGTTAGGTAAGAAAATTGTCTTATTTTTAGGCAATATACACAATTATTTAGAGGAAAGAGGTTATGATATCTAAAATTTATTCTTAAATGTTTATGCACAATCATCATATACAGAGAGTAATAAAGCACATGTGGCAAAATTAATATTAACAATTGATAAATCCAGATGAATGGCATACATTAGTTCACTGTACTATTCTGGCATATTTTTAATAAATTTAAATTTTTTTCAAAAAAAAACCTTAAGGCAGTACAATTTACAGTAAAAGCAAATACTTAAGGAAAAAGCCTAGTAAACAATATGTAAGTCCTGTAAACTGAAAACTAGGACTCACTGAGAGAAATTAAAGGACTATATAGAGAGATATACCATGTTCAAGTATTGGTTTTTTTTTTTTTTTTTTTTTTGAGACGGAGTCTCGCTCTGTCGCCCAGGCTGGAGTGCGGTGGCCGGATCTCAGCTCACTGCAAGCTCCACCTCCCGGGTTCACGCCATTCTCCTGCCTCAGCCTCCCGAGTAGCTGGGATTACAGGCGCCCGCCACCTCGCCCAGCTAGTTTTTTTGTATTTTGTAGTAGAGACGGGGTTTCACCGTGTTAGCCAGGATGGTCTCGATCTCCTGACCTTGTGATCCGCCCGTCTCGGCCTCCCAAAGTGCTGGGATTACAGGCTTGAGCCACCGTGCCCGGCATGTTCAAGTATTGGAAGACTCAATACTGTAAAGAAATCGATTCTCACCAAAGCAATCTACAGATTCAAGGCAATGCCAAATAAAATCTCATCGGGTTTCTGGGGAAAAGTAATGAGTTGATTTAAAATCTGTATGTAAATGCAAAGGACCAGAAAAAGCCAAGACAATCTTGAAATAGTTAAGCGGGATGCATGAATACTTATTACAAAACAACTTGAATCAAGATCGTGAAGTAGGATAAACAAGCCAATGAAAATAAAAGGCCAAAAGCAAATTCAGGAAATTGATTGAATATGCACAGCTGAGCTGTAAAAAAAAATGAGGCGGAACTCTAAGAACTGATATATATCAATTTCTAGGATATAGTCTTAACTCTTAAAAACCAGGTGAAAAACAGTATATAAAGCATACTAGCTTTTGTATCAGAAAGAAAGGGAGATAAAACTTACATATCTGTAAAAAGAACTCACAAAGGATAAATCAGAAAACAACTTGATTACCTACAAGAGATGCTGAGGAATGGATGGGTGGAGTGATAACGAAGTGACATTTTTAATTATACTTTTCTGTAAAGTTTTGTTTTTTGGAAGCATGTTAATGTTATGAGCTTTCAAGTATATAATTAAACAAACAAAATTTGAGGAGGCAGGGATATGAATTTAAACAGAAACAAATTAACCCAATTGTATTTCAAATGAATACTACTACTGCAAAAAGGGAGAAAAAGAAATAACAACCAAAAACAAAAAACCTAATCCAACTAACTTTTGTTTTTTTGTTTGTTCTTTTAGACAGTCTCGCTCTGTCACCCAGGCTGGAGTGCAGTGGCACAGTCTCCGTTCACTGCAACCTCCGCTCCCAGGTTCAAGAGATTCTCCTGCTTCAGCCTCCTGAGTAGCTGGGACTATAGGTGCCACCAACACATCCAGCTAATTTTTGCATTTTTTTGTAGAGACAGGGTTTCGCTATGTTGGCCAGGCTGGTCTCGATCTCCTGGCCTCAAGTGATCCACCTGCCTTGGCCTCCCAAAGTGCTGGAATTAGCCACCGTGCCCAGCCCCAGGTAATTTTTGAACACAGTTTATACCCTCAGTATAAGAAAATCTCATCCTGAATTCACGGTTCATGTCCTTTGTAGCGACATGGATGAAGCTGGAAACTATCATTCTAAGCAAACTACCACAAGGACAGAAAACCAAACACCGCCTGTTCTCACTCATAGGTGGGAATTGAACAATGAGAACACTTGGACACAGGGCGGTGAACATCACACACCGGGGCCTGTCATGGGATGGGGAAAGGGGGAGGGATAGCATTAGGAGAAATACCTAATGTAAATGACGAGTTAAGAGGTGCAGCAAACCAACACTGCACATATATACATATGTAACAAACCTGAACCTTGTGCACATGTACCCCAGAACTTAAAGTATAAAAGAAAACAAAACAAAACAAAACTCATCCTGAATTCTTTATTCTAGGCTTGTTTTCTGAAGTAGTATGGGTGTAGAAATTCTGAAAATTATACGATTAAGCAAAAGAATAAACATATTAATATCACTGGGAGCCAGGGTTCTTACTAGAGAAGAAGGGAAATACAAATTTAGAATCAAGGGAAAGGAAGAACTCGGGTTTAAATGAAACACGAAATTACAATTTCTAAAATATTTATACATACTTTAAAAATCATGTCCATTGAAAAGTCCTGGAAGAAATGATACTCCAACAGCTATTACAACACAGATCTTGGTTTCTAAATACCATTTTCCACCCAAAAAGAAACCAGGGCTCCTTGGAGAAATGGTTGACTCTAGGGCTGGGGAAGATAGTTATGAGAGAATTCTAAAAAACCTGTTATGACAGAAAGGAAGTGCTCTCAATGGTCAAATTTGGGACAATTTGAGCAACAAAATAAATAAGTTCCTTTTTTAAAAACATTGAGATGTGATTAAAGTCAAATAAATAAGTTTCATAATGGGTAATGATACATGTTATCAAACAGGAATCCACGATGCAAACTGATTATAAATAAGGACATAAATACTTAGGGGTAAAGGGAGAGCTATTTCTCAGAATGCTAGCTGTTGAAGCAGACGGAGTGAAAGAATGGGGAAAAAAAATCACAATTTTGTAACTATCAGAATAAATACAGCTTCAGGCAAGAATCAACAGATGCCAAATCTAGGGGTGAAGTTGATGAGAACACGGATAGCTGCATAACTGTAAAGTGTCTCCTCACATACAGCTTATTAATTGTAGAATAGAAAACATTAACTATATACTGAAGTCAGGCATGGTGACTCATTCCTGTAATCCTAGCACTTTGGGAGGCTGAAGCAGAAGGATCACTTGAAGCCAGTAGTTCAAGACCAGCCTGGGCAACAAAGCCAGATCTCATCTCTACAAAAAATGTAAAAATTAGCCTGGCCCAGCGGTGGCTCACACCTGTAATCCCAGCACTTTGAGAGGCGGAGGTGGGTAGATCACCTGAGGCCAGGAGCTCGAGACCAGCCTGGCCAACAGGGCAAAACCCCGTCTCTACTAAAAACGCAAAAACTAGCCAGGTGTGGTGGCACACTCCTGTAATCCCAGCTACTTAGGAGGCTGAGGCACGAGAATCACTTGAACCTGGGAGGCAGAGGTTGCAGTGAGTCAAGACTGTACCACTGTTCTCCAGCCTGGGCAACAGAGTGAGACTCCATTTAAAAAAGAAAAAAATTAGTCTAGCCTAGTGGTGCGCACCTATACTCCCGGCTACTCAGGAGGCTGAGGCAGGATTGCTTGAGCCCTAAAGTTTGAGGCTGCAGTGAACTATATCATGCCACCGCACTTCAGCCTAGGTGACAGAGCAAGAGCCTGTCTCAAAAAACAAACAAAATTAGATACTGAAGAAGCCAGATTACACTTGAATCAGACAACCAGAATTAATCCACTACTAAAGGGCAGCTATTGTTAGCCTCCACTTATACAACATTCCAGCTGGAAATGTATCACCTGAATCCCATCATAAGGAACTATCAGAAACTCAAATTAAAGAACATTTCATAAAATAACTGGCCTGTTCTCTTCAAAATGACAATGTCATAAAAGACAGGGAAAGGCTGGGGATCCGTTACAAATGAAAGGACACTAAAAGACATAACAACTAATTGCAATAAATGATTCTGGACCGGATCCTGTACTGAGAAAAACAAACGTGATAAAAGACATTACAGTATTGGAACAGTTGACAAAGCGAGAATATGGACTATAGATTAAAGTATTATATCCCTGTTAAATTTCCCATAGTTGATCAATGTGCTGTGGCTACAGAAGGAAATATCCTCATTCTTAAGGAAGATACACTGAAGTATTAACATGTAAGGTGACATAATGTATGCAACCTACTTGCAAATAGTTAAGAAAACATTATTTGCATTGAGAGATAATAAAACAAATTTGGCAAAATGTTAATTTCTATTGTTCTTGCAACTTTTCTGGAGGGTTGAAATAATTTTAGGTCAATGTTTCAGAGGATATCTAATCAAAAGAGACTACTAAGCCAAGATAATTGTAGGTCTTTCTCCCCCACAACAATTACCAGTTTAAATCCTTGTTTTCCCTATAGACTGCCCCATTTCTACATCCTATATCGGATCAAGAAATAAATATCAGATTTCCATCATTTGTTTAAAACTTTAAGGACTTTTTAAAGAAATTGATATTAAAAGAATGTTATGCAGAAAAATATTTATGCTAACTTTGGTGAGTTTTGGGAAATTATATGGATTTTTTTTTTGTGAAAACTTCCTATAGAGATAGGTACACAATGTGCAAGGTATGCTATAATATACAAGAATGTTTAATAAGTACATTACTTATCACAGCAAACAAATGGTGAAAAGTTTAAAAATCTACAATTAGAGAAATAAATAAATTGTGATACATCCACATTGTAGAACACAATTTTTAGAAAGAATAAAGTATGTCATAAGTACAAAAATATAGGTATAATACATGATATAATACAGAATGAGTGAGAAAAGTTGCTGATAGATTTATTTGTATGAAAAAACAGAACTGTGCTAATGTGTTTATGTATGTGCCCAGAAACAAAGGCCTGAAAGGATAGACAGGAAGTAGTTACCAGTGATTGCCCCTGGGAGAATGAGTAGGGGGAAGGGCACTACTCAAACTGAATTTTTTTCCTAAAAGATCGTGTACTATACAATTTTTACAATTTAAAAAACAAAATACTTTGTATTCTTAGAACTGAGATTTAAATGTACTTTGATGAAATATGATTTTAGTGAAGAACATAAAATATAACTGATATCTGAACTACCAATATATGCTTGTTACTTAGCATATATAACAAGATCTATTTTTCTGCTCAAGCACCTTTGTTCTATCAAGTTCCATGAGTTTAATTTTTAAACTAGCAAAGC
This sequence comes from Theropithecus gelada, assembly GCF_003255815.1. Classification (NCBI taxonomy): domain Eukaryota; kingdom Metazoa; phylum Chordata; class Mammalia; order Primates; family Cercopithecidae; genus Theropithecus; species Theropithecus gelada. The sequence continues at coordinate 75,935,815 of NC_037677.1, read as the reverse complement.
CAACAACTCCTTTTTGGAAATAGGTAAAATAGTCCTAAATTGAACATTTCTGGTTACTTAATGATAGTAACACAAATTTAAAAACAAAACAAATACCAACATAATGTCCTTAACAAAGCTTATCCTGAGAATTACTTCAATTGACAGACCAAAGCATGATCTAAATGATATTCTTTAAACTGTACATGACTTACGACAGTGGAGAAACATAATAAAACTGTTGAACTTTGAATCAGTGACCATCTTATCCATTTTACAAATAGGGAAGATAATCATCATTCAAGTATCCTTTTACTTAACAATACATGCAGGATTGTATAACTATCTGAGAATTAAATTCAACAATTTATTAGGTTGATAGCACAGTATGTTCAATCCATTCTACTATGGTGACACACAGACTGTCCCTACTCAAAAGACCCTTATGAAACTGCAAAAAAATTTATTTTACATGGAATGAAATAATAAAACTAAGGAGTACTAACTCCAGAATCTAAACTTTTCCTTTAATTAGGCAATTTGGGTGACAAATTAACTTTTCAGCCACTATTTGCAATAACTCTCCGAATGGGATCACTATTACATACTGTGAAAAGCAGTGGTTACGCTCTTAAGTGACAATCATCATTTAGATAGTTTTTATGTTGAGATTTCTAAAATCTATTCTCCTTTGCATATAAGTCAATCTCTAGGGATCTTTAGGGAAACATTTACTTTTTCAGGCATCTAGAATATTATTAGGAATATTAAAATCACAATTTATTAATATAAATCAATAGGCATTCCTCTATTAACTGAAACCCCATGAGTACTCTCAAATTCTCATTACAAGACACCGACACACAGGAGGAAATGTCTATACTGAGCACCTTGAGGAGGTTGTTTCTTTACCTCCGTGTACTAAAAGAACCGTCAATTTTCACTATTCAATATTTCCCGACTGTTACTGAGTCCCAGTCCGTGTACAAGGCTATGAGAATACAGATTCCCTCTCTAACCTCTATGAATTCACAGTTTAGTGGGGAGAAAGGCACACAATTAAACAAAGTAGGTAAAAATAAAAGTAGTGGAAAACGTCGCTTTGAGAAACAGCATATATTCAAACTAATACTTACCCATTTTCTAAAAGCCTTGAGTTGTTTCAGCAAACACAATACATGGTGAAAAAAAACATTACTCCAAGGAAGAACTCTTGGTTTCACAATTCTTAACATATTGTAACGTGACTTTAGGCACGTCATTCTTAACCAGGGTTGGTCTTAGTCACCTCGTCTAAAAATGCCAGTATTAGCAACCTAAACCCGAATCATTTCACCAGCATAAACTAAATTGTATCTAGCGGTTCCTCCGGGTCAAAGATCCACAATACTCACATACTCATCCATCAGATTACCCAAGTAATCATGGCCCAGGAAACCACTACGAGTAAGCTAGATGAATTAGAGTTCCTAAACTGAGATAAGCTTTAAACTTGTGAACTCAGAAAATGTATTACAGTAGCCATGGTACAGCCTTATAAAATGAACAAGAATAGTTGAACATTTTGTGTATCATTCTAGTACCATACCCGTGTGAATTTCCTACCAGGAATCCGAGTTTCTGCACTACTGGAACCACGCCTCCCAGAGAAATCAAGGAGACACCAGAAAAACCTCCTCAAGGGACAGGGAAAAATCACAGACAAGCTTTCTTCCCTTCTCACCTCCCCCCACAAAAAAGCCCAGTGTTTTTCTTCCCCTCCAGCTATGCAGCTGCACCCAGCAGAGAAGTACTAGATTAGCATCATCTGCATTTCATTCCTTTTCTTTTGCAATAGCTACTCGCCTATAATAAACAGACCTTGTGCTCAAGGGAGAATTTACTTCCCCGTCCAGTAAAAATGAAGTTCCTTATTTTCACTAACAACGCCGTCTCCAATCAACACCCAACCTCCCCGGGGGGTGGGTGAGACCAGGCACGCCTCTCTCTGCCACCAGTGCTGCAAGCCTGACGACCCACACCCTAGGAACTGTCCCACTTTCCGACCCCTTGTGCTCGAGCGGCGAGGCTTCGGGGGACAGCGGAAGAGGCCGGGGATTTGGCGTGCACACCAGGGGGGCCCGGGAGCGCCAGGCTGCCTCGGCTGGCAGGGGGCTCGCGGAGGCGGAAGGGGAGCGGCGAACCCCGTGCCACCCCCACTTACCCACTTTGTCCTTCCCGTACATGTGCCCGGCCACCTGATGCGAGAGGGGTACACAGCCGTTGAGGAAGCGGAGTCTGCCGCCCGCCGGCTGCGGGGTGCCCTCAGGGGTGGCCTCGATCGCCGGTGGGGTCCGCATTTCTGGGGGACCCGGCGCCTCGACCCGGAGGGGGGATGGTGGCTCTGTTGCCATAACGAAGAGCAGAAGCGGTAGCGGCAGCGAGAGCAGGGGAAAAAATAGGGCAAGGGAGTGGGCGCCGGAGAACCCGGGGGTCGCTCAGGCTCGGGCGCGAGGAGGCCCGGGGGTTCCCGCGGCTGGTGCCCGCTGAGGCCCCGGGAGGGGGCCCATGACGCCGCGGGGACGCGGGCGCTCCTCTGCCCAACTCGGCGGAGCGCGGCTCCCGGCTCCTGCTCCTCTGCCGCCTCAGCCGCCGGCTCCGGCGCTGCCCAGTAGACAGAACCGAGCCCAAGAGCAGCAGCAGCGGCGCCCCGCGCTCCCTGGGGCCCTGACGGCGACGGCGGCCCCACCTCCTGCGCCCCCGCCCCCTCCCACCGTCCTCCAGTCCGCTCAGCTACCGCGCGCGCGTCAGCGCCGCCTGCACCGCCGCTACTGAGCATGCCCAGAGGCCGTCCGACAGGACACCCCCCTGCCATCAGCGGGGAGGGCGCGCGGCGCTGCCGGGACCTGGCGACGGCGAGCAGGGATGGGGCGAGCGCACTCGTGTTCCTTCTCACCCCCACCTCGCGGGCATTTCGAAGTCTCGCGTGCTGCTGTGGCTTCATTCATTCAACACGCTTCTCAGCGGGTCAGCTCAGAGAAGCCAGGGACTTCCAAGTGTGCGGAGCAGTCCGGCATTAGAATTGGAAGGCACTAGCATTGCCAAGGGTGGCTCTAAAGGCCACCCCTAACTGCACTCAACTCCCTCCAACTCCCACCCCGCACAGAAACAACAGAAGTTAAAGCAGGCAGCTTATTAGAAGATGCCCCTTCAAAATACCCTTCTAGTTAATCTCAGCACCCCCTCCCCGGATTGCTGTGTCTAAACCGCTCTTACCAAAAAATAAAACATATAAAAATAAAATAAAATTGGAAACGACACTAATTTCAGACTGTAAAAGAGAAAAATCCTAATTTTTTTAAGTGAACACGTTTTTTAAAGAAAGGAGCAAGTTTTTTCTCTCTCCCACTCGACCTTTAAGACAGTGCAGGTTCCAAGGTCCTGAGTAGATAATTATATCAAAAGCCGGAGAAAGGGATGGACACCGGTAGCTAGGCGAGGTTCTGGAATGGGACTCAGTCATTGATTCCTGTATGTCCGCCACTGGCGTGTTATATAAAAGCTGGACCTGGCCTTGAAGGTAAATCGTCACAAGCCTCGAGCAAGAAAAACTGGGGTCAAATCTTAGGTATCTGAATAAAGTAACTGTCCTATTAACACCTGTCTCTGTCCCCAGACGCCCACACACCTGGAAGAGACGTAAAATCTGGCCTGGATTCCCTAATCCCAGGGCCCTGCCCCTCCGCTTCAGGGCCCCGCCCCTCGGCGTTGCGCAAACTCCGTTGCTACCTAAGTCTTTTCCTCCTCCCAGCTCCCATGGCTGTCAAAATCCGGAGTCCAGACTTCCTTAAGGCCCAGGGCACAGCTCCACGCATGCTCAGCACCTACCAGGGTCGAGCTCACACACGTGCTCACGACCCGCCGCGGCGCCTGCGCGGTAGCAGCGCGGAGTCGGTGCCCTTAGTACGGCACTGGCACCTTTAGTCTCGCCGGCCGCGCGAACCCGTTTGTGCTCGGTATCCTAGTGCACACGCCTTGCAAGCGACGTCGCCATGAGTCTGACTTCCAGTTCCAGCGTACGAGGTGAAGTGGGGCCTGGGAGCGGGTGAGGCTGGTGAGGCTCACCGGTTGCTGCGCCCGCAGCTCAGCTGGGTTGTTTTACCGCTGCCCTACACGCCCGCCGGTCCTATAACCTTGAGATGCAGAAGGGCAAGTGCTCGGCCCGGCTGCGGGCTCCGGCCGGGATAGGGAAAGGGGGCGAGGTCAGGGATGGATTGATGGTTTGGGGCCATGCGAGACCAGAGTCCACGTTTCCCCCAACTAGCCAAACCCTAACACCAAATGACCGCGCCGCTAGCATTTCTTGTTCTCTTCTAAGACGCTTTCATATCCTTAAGTCACAGAGCCTGGAAAGAAAGGAAAGGTGGGAGAAAACAACAGCAAACCTGTTTACCCTTCTCCTGTTTCAGTCAGCGTCGGGCCACAACGTCGATTTCCTGCAATCCTGAAGCATTGCATGACTAATCACATCTTAGTTTTGCAGATTTTTTTTTTCCAGGGATGAAACCCAATCCGAGGTCTTCAGTTTTCCCGGTTTTTTGTTATGCCCCTGGCATCTGGCACTCAGTGGCAGTAGTCCAGGATAAAGAATTGAAACCCGCCTTCGTTGAACCTTCAGCTTTCTGAGTCTTCGTTCCCCAATGCTAGTACTTAGCGTTTGGAAACAGTATTTCACAGAAAGTCCCTTATAATAAAATTAGGAGACTTTATAAGCAGTCATTTAGTGTGGAGTTTCACTTTATAACCATTCTTGGTGATGTTATAGTTGTTAATATAATACTGTGTACCAGACACACGGTATGTGTGATCTTTGTCCCTCTATAAAACACCACTTCGCAAGGTTTTGAGTAAAGGCAAAGAGATTGTCCAGAGGTTAATTAAAAATACGTTCAGTAAATATTGAGCATCTGTAGTGCCAGGTAATGTAAAGTCCCTACTAACTTGAGCCCTACTTTTTTAATAGGTAGTTTCCAAAAATCGGAGAGTTCCACTTCTGTTGACAAAATTTACCTGGCTAAGTAAGGGTGATATTCCATGACATTTCGAAGTTACTAATGATATAGAGATTATTATTTGCAAAAATTATATTAAAGGATACTTATCTTGAGACTTTTAATAGAGGCAGCTTGGTGCATTTAAAATAGGGTGTGATTTTTGTTTTTGTTTTTTGGAAAACTGTGTTCTCTTGGGAGTAAGACTTGTGAAATGAGATGTTCGTGTGACTTGTGCCGCTGATACTTTTAATTTTACAGGAAGACTGCACATGTTTGAGGTGGACCAAAAGATTCCACAATGTGTGTTTAAAATGTGGGATCTTTTTATGTACATGAACACTAAACGTTATTTAGGTTGCATATTATTGAAATGTGAAACAGGTGAACCCCTAGGACTTACCACTATCTGCAGGCTAGTCTGCAAGATTTCTTTTTTAAACAAGTTTTTTTGTTTTGTTTTGTTTTTCAAGTCTAACCATAGAGGAATTCAAAGGCAACTTTCCCAGTCATTTTCCATTGCCTAAGGAATAGGAAATCACTGAAGTAGGTTATTGGCTTCAACTGGAAGTATTCAGCTTTGTTATGAGGAGTGACTATGATCTATTTTTTGAGACAGAGTCTCACTCAGTGGCCCAAGCTGGAGTACAGTGTTGTGATCATAGCTCACGGCAATTTTGAACTCCTGGGCTCAAGTCATCCTTTCTCCTTGGTCCCCTAGCTTCCCAAAGTGCTGGGATTACGTATGTGAGACACCACACCCTGCCATGACTACTTTTTTATTTCACCAAAAAGCATACAGGTTGTCATGAGGACTGTAGGGAGAGGCCCAAAGCCTGTGTAAATCTCTTCTATCAACACTTCCCTCCTCAATATAGTAGTAAGTAGGCAGGGTAGGGACAGAGAATGTCAAAGCGATTTAACTTTTAATGTTTAGATCACACAAGTTTGGTTCTACTCTCAAACTTTAAACCAAATTTATTCCTACGGATTGAAAATCAATTTAGATCTTTTAATTGAGGGGAAGATACCATGTCTCTTCTCAATTAAATGAATTTGTAATTACAAAGGGCTTAGAATGATATATGACAATGGTAAGCACTATATAAATATATGTTAAATATAACGTGTGTACATATATGCATAACTCTTGTTCATCTTCAGAAGAAAAATAAAAGGTAGTTTATAAATAAAATTTTACGGGGACAAGGCCAGGACTAGAATTGCACAGAGGCAATGAGAATGAATGATTGGAACCGAAATACTCTTAAGATCCTGATCACTGAGATAGCTCTTCATACCAGTATGGTCGATAAGACCATTAGTTTATTATATTTTCTAGTACTAAGTGGCCTTCACTGCCTACTTGTCCAGTCTCTTATGATTCTTCCTCATATCCAAATAGATGACCTTTCTGAACATCATCCTGCTCCTTGATAACTCTAGCACTCATTGATTGCTTTCACCCTTAACCCTTTCCCTTCTGTTTGCAAGGAAGATGTTAACTCTTAGGCTGTTCTCTCTCCATGTCCTCCAGATGCTGTTTTATTTTGCTTAAATCTTTGCCTCAGTGATACCTGTTGCTCGTAAATATTTAGCGCCTCATGAAGATTTTCTTCTCTTCAGCCTAAAGTCACTCATAATTCACCCTCATCTTTAAAAAAAAAAAAAAGCCAACTAAACCAGATAATTTTAAAAGGCCTTCCTTAACCTGCCTTCCCCTGAAATCACTTTTTTTTAATTTACCCTCAAGTTGCAACATAGGGATTTGTCTCTTCAACTTGTATTTCGTTATCTATCCCAAACCCTGATCATTGCAATGCTTGTAACCAAAATTACATTTCATAAATTCTTATCTCTTTTATATTCTTGTGTATTTTATTGAAACTAATTTTCTAATTCATTTAACCTCAACATAGGAAAATATTGTTTTGGTTCACTAAATTCACCAAGTCATTTAAAGTCACTATTTAAGGGTTTGTTTTTGTCTGAAAAGGAATGTATGGATCATACTGAAAATAAAGGGGATAGCTCCTGTAAGTTATAAACAATAAATGAAAAATAAGAGGGCTGGGCGCGGTGGCTCACGCCTGTAATCCCAGCACTTTGGGAGGCCGAGGCAGGCAGATCATGAGGTCAGAAGTTCGAGATCAGTCTGGACAACATGATGAAACCCCATCTCTACAAAAAATACAAAAAATTAGCCAAGCATGGTGGCACATACCTGTAGTCCCAGCTACTTGGGTGGCTGAGGCACGAGAATTACTTGAACCCGGGAGGCAGAGGTTGCAGTGAGCTGAGATCACGCCACTGCACTCTAGCCTGGGCAAGGGTGCGAGACTCTGTCTTAAAAAAAAAAAAAAAAGAAAAATAAGGCCGGGCGCGGTGGCTCAAGCCTGTAATCCCAGCACTTTGGGAGGCCGAGACGGGCGGATCACGAGGTCAGGAGATCGAGACCATCCTGGCTAACACGGTGAAACCCCATCTCTACGAAAAATACAAAAAACTAGCCGGGCGAGGTGGCGGGCGCCTGTAGTCCCAGCTACTCGGGAGGCTGAGGCAGGAGAATGGTGTAAACCCGGGAGTCGGAGCTTGCAGTGAGCTGAGATCCGGCCACTGCACTCCAGCCTGGGTGACAGAGCGAGACTCCGTCTCAAAAAAAAAAAAAAAAAGAAAAAAAGAAAAATAAGGGGGGAGTTTGGCCAAATTGATGGTTGTTAGAGCTAGTTGAGGGTAAATGGGGTTCATTATAGTATTCCCTTTGTGTGTCTGAAATGGTCCATAATAAAGTTTTTTTAAACATAGCTTCTTATATATGCTTGAAGTTTTTTGTTTGTTTGTTTGTTTGTTTTTAATATATGTATCAGAGAGTAAATTCCACACCCTGATACAGCAGGTTAAGAAGAAGGTAAAGATAAGTCATTTAGTGTAAGAGCGATGCAGTGTAAGGACAGAAAAATTGCACATAGGAATTGCAAATTTAATGTAGTCATACATTATTTCTTTTGACTCAACCAACATTATTGAATACCACTTATATGCCAGGCCTTGTGAAAAAAAAAAATTACCAGCCTATGGGAGATCTAAGGGAAGGAAAGGTTTAAACACAGCTCCCCTCCCCCTCTCCTGACAGAAGAGGAGAAACATTATGATTCTATGGCAGTTGATGGTTGGCTGGAGAGGGCAGTTTAGAGCAGAAAAGGGGCTAAGGTAAAAGAAGCTGAGAGAGATTCCTAAGTTAAAGCAAAATAATGCTCACGGTAAAAAAAAAAAAAAAAAGCCAAAGATTGGGTTGTAAACAAGGCTGTTGAGTTTGGGAACAAGTCCATGTTTTCTCTCTCTCTGAATAATTTTAAAGAGAAAACCAAGTATTATACAATAGTACGCCAATGGAAGAATAAGCAAATGGGAGGATTATTTAGAAATTATTAGAAGTGTTACCTTTCTCAACATTTGTGATCTTTAATGGTATTTAATGGTATTTGTGTAGATACAAAGCACGGTTACACAAGGTCTGGTAGGGTGGGGTTTGACCTAATTACAGGAATTAACTGTTCCTTGAGAAATGTCTATAGAAAAGAAAAGCGAAGGCCAGGCATGGTGGCTCATGCCTGTAATCTCAGCACTGTGGGAGTCCGAGGCAGGCGGATCACCTGAGGTCAGGAGTTCAAGACCAGCCCGGCCAACATGGTGAAACCCCGTCTCTACTAAAAATTCAAAAATTAGCCAGGCATGGTGGTGAGCGCCTGTAATCCCAGCTATTCGGGAGGCTGAGGGAGGAGAATTGCTTGAACCCGGGAGGTGGAGGTTGCAGTGAGCTGAGATTGTGCCATTGCACTCCAGCCTGGGCAACAGAGCAAGACTCCATCTCAAAAAAAAAAAAAAAAAAAAAAAAGGGTAATCCAGAAGAGGCAGAAATAATGCTCAGGGGCTGAGTGCCATGGCTCACACCTCTAATCCCAGCACTTTGGGAGGCCGAAGTTGGTGGATCACTTGCAGCCAGGAGTTCAAGACCAGCCTGGCCAACATGGTAAAACCCCGTTTCTACTAAAAAAAAAAAAAAAAAAAAAAATACAAAAAATTAGCCAGGTGTGGTGGTGCATACCTGTTATTCCAGCTACTCAGGAGGCTGAGGCAGGAGAATCGCTTGAACCTGGGAGTTGGAGGTTGCAATGGAGCCGGGATCCCGCCACTATACCCTAGCTTGGGCAGTAGAAACTCTGTCTCCAAAAAAAGAGAAAAACAAAGAATGCTCCAAATTTTTTCTAGATCCCAAGTCTGAACAAGTATCTGAAAGGTGCCAACAGAAATATCCGTCTGTCTGTGTATAATTTCCTTTTCCTTTAGAGTTGTCAGTGGCATCCACAGCTTTTTGCCAGAAAAGACTGATTCAGGCTGCAGTCATGAAATGATAAAATAGCAACTTTTTTTTTTTTTTTAAACTTCTGAGAACTATTGCATTTGTCCCTAATGAGATTAGAGAATTAGAATTTGGGAAGGGAAAAAATAAAAGAAATGGGAATTGTTTTCTCAAAACCTCAGAGCAAATACAAAGCTATTTTGCTCGAACACATGGTACTGTGACATTTGCACAGGGTCACAAGTGACCCTTGCTGGGGAGTAGGGGGTAGAGCACAAAGTGTGTGTTTTGATTCCCCATGTGTGTTTTGATGCCCCCATGGGGCAGCTAGTCTTGGGGATCTGGAGTCAGTTTCCATTTCTTTCAATGATGCCTTTGGTGTTACCCCTTTTCCATGTCAGTTATTCTGTCATCTCTCCCACCATCACAAAATCCAAGGGAGATAAAGCTTAAAAAGAAAAGTCACCTGTGGATGCAGTTGGTAAATTATATGAGAAAAAAGAATGCAAGAAGAATGTTTTAATGACTAGGAGAGATTGTTTTCACCTATCATGATGGGTTTCAAGTAGAAATTCCTATAGTATTCTCTTTTTAGATCATGAAACAAATTAATACTAGCCAATTGTAGTTCTTTGGATCTCAGGACTTTTTGCAATATGTGGGTGCCATCCCAACAAATATGTTATGAAGTACTTTATAATTCACCTAAAAAGTAAAGTATACGGCCGGGCGCGGTGGCTCAAGCCTGTAATCCCAGCACTTTGGGAGGCCGAGACGGGCGGATCGCGAGGTCAAGAGATCGAGACCATCCTGGCTAACATGGTGAAACCCCGTCTCTACTAAAAAATACAAAAAAAACTAGCCGGGCGAGGTGGCGGGCGCCTGTAGTCCCAGCTACTCGGGAGGCTGAGGCAGGAGAATGGCGTGAACCCGGGAGGCGGAGCTTGCAGTGAGCTGAGATCCGGCCACTGCACTCCAGCCCAGGCGACAGAGCGAGACTCCGTCTCAAAAAAAAAAAAAAAAAAAAAAAAAGTAAAGTATAACTAAAATCAACAGCATTAAGGAAGTTATTTTATTCTTTTAGGATATTGCCCCCCTTTAAGTTTGTACTAAAGACGATGTTCAGCAAATGTTATGGTGCAATACTATGCAAAGCAGCATTTTAGCCCATTTTGTGATAGGTACATTAGCTATTCAGAGTGGCTTTCCATTAGCTAAGAAGTGGATTGCTACAGCTTCTGGCAGAGGGAATGTTTTCTCAAGAAAGTTCCATGGTAAATAACATTAGAAAGGAAGATCATGAATCTAGCTAGAAGTCATAGCAAAGTTGCAGACCTGCTTGCAATAACCACAGGGTAATACCATGAAGTGGCACTAAAATTTGAGATAAATCTACACATAATGTGTACCTACTTAAAAAACGTCTTCTGATGAAGCCAAAGGTTTGAAGCTGTCAGATGATATATTAACTTGTCTTCTCAGTCATGCAGGACCTGGGAAAGACGAAATGTTAATGTTTATTAGGGAATTATAGCAAGAAAGAATGGAAATGTTATGGGAAGGAAAACAGTATAAATTAATTTGTTAAGAAAAGTACTACCGTGGTTGAAAATAAAATCCAAGGAACACGTTAATTAGAAAGCGAGGATAAACCAGAAAAGGCGGAAATTATGCTCTCTTACGAGATGAGCAAGATGCAGGAATAATTTAGATAAAGTCTAAATTATTAAATAAACTAGAAAAGAAGACCAACATACAAGAGACTGAGAATGATCCTTTCTATTACAGTTTTAGAAGACTGAGCTCCAGTTTTATGTAAGGTACTATTAGGTATGGTGAAATCAGAAATTTGACTCAATAGTGCAAGTAAACTATACAACTAATTATTCATTATGTGTTTTTATTTGGCCTTGGAATGTGTTTTTTTGTACTTATCTCTCTAGGGTTTTATTTGATAGTCTGGGAACTTATTTCAAACACTGAAGATCTGACTCAGGAAGTGCTGGGAAGGAGTCCAGTGTGTTTATCCTGACCCCTGTTCAACTTCTTCCTGCAGCCCACTCCATGCTGGGAATAGACAACTCTCCTCTGAGGCTGAGGCTAACCAGATTATGCAGAACTTTCTTCTCTCCATCATTGCCTGGAGCTGGGGTAGTTGTTAAGCCCTTGAGTTTCTAAAGACTTGAAAAGCTGCTTGAAAAGAATAACTAGATGGCTTGTTAGTCAAACAGTTTTTATTATTAGAAAGCAGAATAATGCCATTAAATTCAAAATGAATTTTATAGGAAAGTAAATTTAGAATTTATTAAATGAGAATATAACTATACTTATATTAATCATGTTTTCTACAAAAAATGAAGTTAGTACATTCTGATTTTTATTTTAATGAGAAAACACTTTGAAAATTTTTAAAAAAGGCCTTTTGAATGCAGAATGACTTTGAAACCTGGAATCCTGCCACATATATTCCTTTGAGTGTTTAACATTAAGGGTGGTTTTATTTTGTTTGTTTCTTTGGGTATCATTTCTCTTATAGCTTTCTGCAATAGTTGCAACTGAGTTTTGGTAAATTAAATCATTTAAAAATCACTAAGGGATCTGACTATTTAAACTCAAATGAGTCATTTTGTTAACATAACAAAATGTTATTTGTAATCTGAATTTTTATGTTTCAGGGCTTTTTCCTTTTTTTAAGCAATAGGTACCTGCAAGTTCACATGTTATTTAAAATCTACTTATAAACACTTTTTAAATGATTATTGAGCTTTGGGTTTTTTTAACTCCAGCTCTAAAATAATAATTTTAAGTTTCTTCTTCTTAATGTAGCTGTCATCACTCAGCAGAAAATACACAATTGCTTCAGTAAGGGCCAGGGAAAGTCATAACAAAGGACTATTATACCAGTGTTTTCTGGTCATTTTGTTAACATTAAAAGCCTTGGACTATTAGGATGCTTAATACTCAAAAACTGGATTTTCTGAACATTCATGTGATATTATTAGTGTATATTTTGGTTTTGATAATTATTTTTTTTCCTTCCCTGCTCTAGTTGAATGGATCGCAGCAGTTACCATTGCTGCTGGGACAGCTGCAATTGGTTATCTAGCTTACAAAAGATTTTATGTTAAAGATCATCGAAATAAAGCTATGATAAACCTTCACATCCAGAAAGACAACCCCAAGATAGTACATGCTTTTGACATGGAGGATTTGGGAGATAAAGCTGTGTACTGCCGTTGTTGGAGGTCCAAAAAGGTGAGGAAAGCCATTCCTTCATACAGTACCATTTTTAATGTTATATTTCCTTTTAAATTATTCTGTCAGACTTGTATCACCAGATATTGTTATGATATCCCTTTTTTGTTGTTGTTGAGACAGAGTCTATTCTGTCATCCAGGTGGGAGTGCAGTGGTGGGATCTCGGCTCACTGCAACCTCCACCTCTGGGTTCAAGCGATTCTTGTGCCTCAACCACTGAGTAACTGGGATTACAGGCATAAGCCACCACGCCTGACCTGTTATAATATCCCCTTTCTTTTTCTTTCCTCCCTTTCTTTCTTTCTTTCTTTCTTTCTTTCTTTCTTTCTTTCTTTCTTTCTTTCCTTCCTTCCTTCCTTCCTTCCTTCCTTCCTTCCTTCCTTCCTTCCTTCTTTCATTCTTTTTCTTTTTTTTGGAATCCTATTCTTCTTTGTGTTCCATACGCTCTTAAAGGAATATATTTTCTAAAATATCTAACCAGTATGCAGTAGAATTACATTGTACCTTCATCGAGTTCAGGCAGATTTAACCATATTCTTGGCCAAAGAAAAGAGAAAAATCCCTTTAATTTGCTCTTAGGATTTCTTAGCTTCCACTGTCCCAGGAAGTGAAGTGTACAGGCTAATCACAAAGAGAAGCAAAAGAAGTAAAATATTTTTTTGAGCTTTCAAACACCAGATACTAAGACAAGTGTTAGAAATTTGAAAAGAAACTTCTTTAAAATTACCTGTAAAAACTTACCTAGTAAATGTCCTATACCTTCTTTCAGCTGCAACTCCTCCAGTTAAATATCTAACAATATAGGATCCTAAAATCTTATTTTCTTATATGAGAATTGTGTTTTATCAAGCCCCTTTTGGAAGTGTCATCTGTGAAACCTGCAGGTTTTAGACATGATGGCAGCTAGTAGTAGGCCGGGCGCGGTGGCTCAAGCCTGTAATCCCAGCACTTTGGGAGGCCGAGACAGGTGGATCACGAGGTCAGGAGATCGAGACCATCCTGGCTAACATGGTGAAACCCCGTCTCTACTAAAAAATACAAAAAACTAGCCGGGCGACGTGGCGGGCGCCTGTAGTCCCAGCTACTCGGGAGGCTGAGGCAGGAGAATGGCGTAAACCCGGGAGGCGGAGCTTGCAGTGAGCCGAGATCCAGCCACTGCACTCCAGCCTGGGCCACAGAGCGAGACTATACTGTCTCAAGCATCTCAAAGGGATTTGTACACCGAATGGCTTTGGGATTTCTGGTGTGTTGTGAGAAACATGGTATAAACACTGTACTACCACTCTTAGCATTCAAATAAAATGAATTTCAGCAGGGCGTGGTGTCTCACACCTGTAATCCCAGCACTTTGGGTGGCTGAGGCAGATCACTTGAGCCCATTAGTTCAAGAGCAGCCTGGGTAACATAGTGAGACCATCTCTTGAAAAAAAAAATAGCCAGGCAGGGTGGCATGCCTCTGTAGTCCCAGCTATTCAAGAAACTGAAGCAGGAAGATCACTTGAGCCCAGGAGATTGAGGCTACAGTTAGCTGTGATTGCACCACACTGCGTTCCAGCAACAGAGTGAGACCCTGTCTCAAAAAATAAAATACAATGGATTTTACAAAAAAAAAAAAAAAAAATGACGTTAAAGGGCCCTCAAAAAAATCAATAAAAACGATGTATCTGTTTCTGAAAGCACATTATGTTTGGGATCTCTTCCCATAGTAGAGGGTCATTTTCACAAATAACTTGTCACAAATATGGAAGAAGCCACATACTAGGTACAGGCTAAGCTGTACCTTCTTATTTGGATTTCTCTAATCCAAATAATCCAAAAATTTGAAATCTGAAAGGCTCAAAAATTTGAAATATTTTGAACACTGACATGATACCACAAGTGGAAAATTCCACACCTGACCTCATGTGATGGTTCACCAGTTGAAGTCAAAACACAGGCACACAGGACACAGTTAATTCAGTGACCCAAAGGGAAAAAAAGGCCCCCCCAGCTGCTAATGTCGGTATTCTGGTGGTGCTACTATGCTGCTTAATTTCCCGGAGCACTGTTTTTTTTTAACTGAATTAATGGTATGGTATGTTTTTTACTGTTAAGTACTCACATGTGAATACATGCAAGAAAATGTTTGCTTATCAGTAGCATATAAATTCGTAGTCGGGAATGATGGTGATGCAAGATAACCACAGATTGTCCACATGTGTGACTGAGATGGTGACACTTTTGCTTTCTGATGGTTCATTGTATACAAACTTTGTTTCATTCACAAAACTGTGTAAAATAGTGTATGAAATTACTTTCAAGCAGCTGGGCGTGGTGGCTCGCACCTGTAATCCCAGCACTTTGGGAGGCCGAGACGGGTGGATCACGAGGGTCAGGAGATCAGCTCCTGGCTAACACGGTGAAACCCCATCTCCACTAAAAATACAAAAGGTTAGCTGGGTGTGGTGGCGGACACCTGTAGTCCCAGCTACTTGGGAAGCAGAGGCGGGAGAAAGGCGTGAACCTGGGAGGCGGAGCTTGCCGTGAGCCGAGATCTAGCCACCGTACTCTAGCCTGGGCGACAGAGCAAGACTCCGTCTCAAAAAAAAAAAAAAAATTACTTTCAGGCTACGTGTATAAGGTATATATAAAACATAAGTAAATTTTATGTTTAGGCTTGGATCCCATCCCCAAAGATAACCTCATTAGGGATATGCAAACATTTCAAAAGTTGAAAAAATCTGAAATCCAAAACTCTTCTGGTCCTAAACATTTTCTTTTCATTTTCTTATGACCAAGTATTTCAGATAAGGGTTACTGAACGCACACTAGAAAGCATATTTCACTCCTTTCTCCCAATAGGTTTGCTGTTGTACAATCCAATGATAAAGTACTTAGGTTATGCCATTTTGTTCAAAAACTCCTTGATGAGTATATTGAATATAAACCAAAAATTAATAGGCCCATTACAACAAATTATGAAGAGCACTATTCATTTGGAATTTGGAATTGTTGATAAGTACTAGTGGGGTTACTGGAAAATAGTAAAGTAATACATCTAGAAATTGTGGAATTTCTAAGTTGGAGTTTTATAGTTCTTTAGTCAGTGATCTTCAGTAGTTCATTTACTATCTACTATATGTGCATGCATGAGAAACATTAAAGAGTAAAACAGATGTCACAGATGTATATAGTACATGTAGTGTAAGTGGTCTAAATAAATGGAAGCTAAGAGGAAGAAATTACACTGTAAGGCTGGATGCAGTGGCTCACACCTGTAATCCTAATACTTTGAGATGCCAAGGCAGGAGGATCACTTGAGGCCCGGAGTTCAGGACCAGCCTGGGCAACATGGTGAGACCCAGTCTCTGTTTTTTGTTTGTTTGTTTGTTTGTTTGTGTCTTAATTAAAAATAGACCACATCTTCTGGGAAAGCATAGTCATATACTTGGGAGTCAAATTGCTCTGAGAAAAATTGGTAGCATTTGAATAAACTGCATATATTGGAGACTCAAAATCTGCAAGAAAGGACTTGTGAACAAAGGTGAAATGGATGAAGAATCTAGTCTGGTTCTTGTACTGCCCTCCCCCCCCCAGGAATAAATCTAAATTGAGGAGAGTCTTGAGGACAGTGTGAGGAGTTTGTGACTCCAGACATGGGGAGCTTCTTGACAGGGGTTTCAGACATAGAGTTATGATACTTTTAGCAGGGTGCTAGCTATGGAAATGGAGACAAATGAGCAGACATGAAACATTTCGGGGAAAGGATCAGCCAAATGCACTGACTTCTGTGTGAAAGACTAGGGGAGAAAAACTAAAGCTCATTGAAGGATCTAAGCATGTAGGATTAGAAGAGGGTTATGCCATTAACAGAAATAAGAGATTCGAGGTGAAAGGCTAGTTTTCCAGGACAGCTGTAAGTTCTGCTTCAGAGAGCGAATTTGAGGTGGTAGTTGAATGGAAATACACAGCAGACAGCGTGAAATGTGAGACGTCAGGGTTGGAGATATAGATCAGCAAAACTGATGAGTCAAGTGTAGGAATGCAACTGATCTTTGATATGGATAAAAATCAAGGGCTAAATATGAAATCTTGGGGAATTTTCTGCATTTTGGAAAGGGCACAAGAGCCATTTAAGGAGATGGAATGGGCCAGAGAGGTTAGAATAAAACTAAAAATACCATAGCTTCAAAGTAGAAGAGGGAAAAGTTTCAAAGATTTAGTACTGAACATTGGCCTATGCAAAGACAGCTACGTGAATAGACAAGACTATTAGATTAAGCAATTGCCCTTTTGGTGTCATTTCAACGGAGTAATTAGAATAGAAGCTATATCCAAGTGAGTTAAAGTGTGAATTAACTAACAAAGAAATGACAGAAGTCTATGTCAGATTTCAGTAGATGCAACAGTGAATGGAAAGAAAAGTAAGATAATTGCTGAAGTGAACACTACAGCTTGGCTTTGAGATCAAGTAAAGTGTGTTTGCTTTGATTCGGTTTTCCCAGAGGGCAAAGAATCCAATGAAGTAAATGTGGGCTTTCATGAACTAAGATCTCAAATATTTTGGGAAGAATCACCAGTGGACACAAACTAGTGGTGTAAATGTTTATTAGACTTTATAATTCAGAACATTCCAGGATTATTCTTTCATTTTACAATTTAGAGTTTCCAGATGGTTAGGCCAGAGACTGCCATTTCCCGTAGGTGAAGTTCAGGAGAGGGAATGAGACCAGTCATTTTATTTCCAGTTTTCTCCTGCCTTTTTTTTTTCCCTCTGGCTTATCTTTTATGCCATTTAGTGATCCTCTTTGTGTCTTGAATTTGTCAGTTCTGAATTTTCATTGCATCTTGGGCACTTATTCCTGCATTAATCAATTAACAGTTTGCTTTGAATATTATCCAAGTTAACAAATGTTAATATTCTTCAGACACTTTTGGAAACTCCCCACATTCCTGTGGTTCTAAGGTTATCACACAGGTGCCAAGTCACACACTTGCTTGCCAGTTCACAAAGACTAATTAATACCTTTGATTAAGTGGCTACCTTTAGTTTATAGTCAGTAATTTTTCCCTCATACAAACCAGTTGTATTTATAACAAAATTTAAACATCATTTTACCAATGGAAAAAATGTTATATGCGATACAAACTTCAATTCTAATTCATTCTTAAGGTGCAGTCACTAGTAACCTGTTATGTGTCTGTAACATTTTGAGCAGGTGTCTCAACACCAATGAATCAGATTTCTTAGTAATGTGCAGAAATTACTTTTTTTAAAAACATATCCTTCCCTCTTGTCCAGTGCTTCTCTTGCCAGCATTGGTATGTCATCTGATGTTTCAGAAATTGGCTTGGCTTTTTTTTTTCTTTTTCTTGAGACAGAGTCTCGCTCTGTCACCCAGGCTGGAGTACAGTGGCGTGATCTCAGCTCACTGCAGCCTCCACCTTTTGGGTTCAAGCAATCCTCGTGCTTCAGCCTCCTGAGTAACTGTGATTACAGGCATGCACAACTGTGACCGGCTAATTTTTGTATTTTTAGTAGAGGAGGTTTCACCATGTTGGCCAGGCTGGTCTTGAACTCCTGACCTCAAGTGATCTACCCACCTTGGCCTCCCAGAGTGCTGGGATTACAGGTGTCAGCCACTGTGTCCAGACCAGAAATTGGTTTATTTTATAGTACAGTCTTCCCTCGGTGACCGTGGATTGGTTCCAGGACCTCCCATGGATACCAAAATATGAGAATGCTCAAGCCCCTGATTTAAAATGACAGTATTTGCCTATAAGCTATGCACATAATCCTGTATACTTTAAATTATTATATCATCTCTTGATTACACATAATATCTAATACAGTGTGAAGGCTATGTAAATAGTTGTTATACTGTATTGTTTATAAAATAATGACAAGGGGCCGGGCGCGGTGGCTCAAGCCTGTAATCCCAGCACTCTGGGAGGCCGAGACGGGCGGATCACGAGGTCAGGAGATCGAGACCATCCTGGCTAACGCGGTGAAACCCCATCTCTACTAAAAAATACAAAAAACTAGCCGGGTGAGGTGGCGGGCGCCTGTAGTCCCAACTACTCGGGAGGCTGAGGCAGGAGAATGGCGTAAACCCGGGAGGCGGAGCTTGCAGTGAGCTGAGATCCGGCCACTGCACTCCAGCCTGGGCCGCAGAGCGAGACTCCGTCTCAAAAAAAATAAAAATAAAAAAATAATGACAAGGAAAAAAGTGTACATACTCAGTACCCATACAATTATTTTAGCGAGTATTTTCTATCCACAGTTGGTTGAATCCGTGGATGTGGAACCCACAGATACAGATGGGGCCGACTGTATTTCACAAAAGGGCTGTCCATATTTGAAGTGAGAATGAAATGAGCCAGTATAGAGGAAATGATTAAAGTGACTACAGGGAAAAATAGTATTTGAGACAGTGGTATCTTGACAAAGGCTGGAAGGAAATGAGAGTAAGAGCACAGATGTGAAACGCAGCCTTAAAAAGGAAGAGAGAGTCTTGCTTTTGAAACAAAAAGATGAAAGGACTCTGATGTAAGAGGGAAGGTTATGGGATGTAGTATTGCTAGATTCCTCTCCCTGCAACTTCAGGTTGGTTACATCATTTGCTGAGTTGTATTATGGCCACCTAGGAGGCAGTTCAAACAAGGACAGCAAAAGAATACAGACTAAGAAGAAAGAGAGGAAAGACTTCCCAGTTAACATCAGGAGCTCAACTGAAATTGAAATGAATTGCAACTGGACAATTTAGACTCATTTTCTTTCATTTACAGTGGAAGATTTGAGTTTGATACTTTTGTCATTGGTAGTAGGCTTGATCCTGGGTTGTTTTTTGTTGTTGTTGTTGTTGGGGAGGGGGCGGGTGTTGGGGGAAAAAGAGAAATCCTCCATCCTGTTAATGGCTTAGAAGTGGGTTTTACTGAGTCTTTCTTCATAAAAACGATATTCTGAATGTTGGTGACATTCCTTGGCCAATCCACATAAAGACAGTCTTACAAAAACCTTAATTTCTCTTTGTTTTTAGCTCTTCATTAATAGCTCTTAATTTCATATTATAGTTACTGTCTTAGGTTTACTGAAGTAGGTACATAAGAATGGTATAAAATGTCATAATCTCTAGGGTAGTCTCAAAAAATCTCATTACTTCAGTTTTCTTTCTCAACCAAAACAAGCATATTTTTCTGGACAGTTTATGGTGATGAGCCAAAATGGTGCCAGGCAACTTCCCTGGGACAGAAAATCAAAACTAATATAAAGTACAAAGTTCAGAGAAGGAAGATAGTCTTTAAAAGAAAATTGTTTCAGGTGGAAGAGATAAGTCAAAGAGGAGCATTTTTTCTACCTTGAATTACCCTCAAAACAGAGACATAACTTGAGATGTGGGACTATGAAAAAGAAATCTTGTGTTTTTATGAAGATCCAAATAGCATTGCTAGCTTTCCAGGTGGAGAGCAAGGATCTCCAGTGTTTTTTCTACTAAACCTTTATTCCAGCTTCTTCTAACCTTTTCTTCCCCACTTTTAAAGATATTTGGGATTTGTAGTGTTCAAATTAGGTTAAAAACATAAAAGGATGTTTTCTGGACATAAAGGAAATTTGATTTATAGTCTTTTTCCAGGATTTGTTAATAAAAAAACACTGACATCTTAGAACAAATTAAGTGTCAATACTACATGAACTGAATTTAATATTCTTTGTGTGTTTTTTTTCATAATTTAAAACAATTTAACAAATTTCAAAATTTTTAATGAAAAAGGGTTAATAAAATTCTCATTTTTGTATAGTATTTAATGTAAAAATTACTGTACTTCCTACATTGTATTTGAAAGTATATAATGCCAGGCACAGTGGCTTAGGCCTGTAATTCCAACACTTTGGGAATGTAACGGGCAATGTAGTGAAACATTGTCTCCACAAAAAAAATGTAGAAATCAATTGAGTGGGATGGCATGCACCTATAGTCCTAGCTACTCAGGAGGCTGAGATGGAAGGCTCACTTGAGCCTGGGAGATTGAGGCTTCAGTGAGCTGCGATTGCACCACTGTGCAATCTAATTTAATCTCTTAAAAAAAAAAAAAGTGTATATCCGCCACACATTATCTTTTTCCTGCTTAGGTCAGAAATAAAGCAAGACACATAACACAGTAACTGGGGTTACGTGGTATAAAAAGTACCATTAAAAAATATGTCTCTGAACAAAATTATACGCCTAGTTTACATTTTAAAGGCATAAAAGCTTTGTGCACTTTAATCACATGAAAGTTTATTAACTAATAACCGGGATAAACTTGCTTTTTAAAGAAATGTTTATTTGTTTATGTGTTTGCTTTTAAGAATATGAAGAAACAGGCTAATTTCAGTTTTTAGGCAGAATTGGGTGGTTAGAAAAAGTGTATTCTCACTTTCGACATATGACTTTCTTAATATTTTGTAAGATTTTCTTTGTATATTTTTCTATAGATTTCTCTCCTACTCTGTGTATGAAAGAAAACAATTTGAGAAAATGTTAGTTTCTAATATTTTCAACATAAGATTAAAAAAGAAAAGTTAAACATGCCATTTCAGTAAGTTATTTAGAAATATTTCATTTTTCAGAAATGTAGCCTGTGTGGATTTACAGTGAAGTGTTTTGTGTGTGCTATTTATAAAAATAGAATCTTTACAGTGTAAACTTTTATACTCACTGTAAAATCATCTGTGTTTGTTTATTAAACATATGTCACTTTGAAATGCTGTACTTTGCTGTGGGATACATTTTAGTTTAATTTTTATAGCCTCTTTCCTCATCCATGCCAAGAAAAAACTGAAAGCTTAACTATATATTTTTGCATCAAAGGCTTGTTTCTAATATGAATATACTGTGTACCACATCTTATTGACCTCAAAAAAAGAAATAATGTAAACTTTACATATATTACATTTACACTGCCCTCTATGACAGGATAGAGTTTATATCTGGAAATATAAGATATACCAATGACTTGAGTTTTTCTGTGATTTTTAACTAATTTAGTGCCTCTTGCAATTATTTACAGATAGATTAAAATTTGATTACTTTAACATCAAGTAGACTTTTGGATATCAAAGTTTAAGATTAAATACCATCATTGTCAAGTTTCACTGATCTATTATATTCCCTGCACTGCACATAATGAGGTACTTGTTACTCATAAGGCTAAGACTCCTCTTACTTTACTCTTCTGAATAGTCTTCTTCAAAGCAACAGTGTACCTTAAACTAAACAGTGAAACTC
The DNA here is from genome assembly GCF_003255815.1 of Theropithecus gelada. Lineage (NCBI taxonomy): Eukaryota > Metazoa > Chordata > Mammalia > Primates > Cercopithecidae > Theropithecus > Theropithecus gelada. The sequence goes on along the minus strand of NC_037677.1, from coordinate 75,913,941 downwards.
TAGATTCTAGATTGCAGATACATTCAAAACGCCAAGATTAATGCAAAGTTGCTAGCTCTCGTCATTTGACATGAAATAGAAATAAAAGATACAAATATAGAGAAGCAAAAAAATTACTGATAATTATACCTTCTAAGTGTAAAATCCTGAGGAGTTAAGTAAAATATTATTAAATTCTTATTTTTTCATTTTATAATAGAGAAGGATATACTTGTTAAAAATGATTTTATAGGCCGGGCGCGGTGGCTCAAGCCTGTAATCCCAGCACTTTGGGAGGCCGAGACGGGCGGATCACGAGGTCAGGAGATCGAGACCATCCTGGCAAACACGGTGAAACCCCGTCTCTACTAAAAAATACAAAAAAACTAGCCGGGCGAGGTGGCGGGCGCCTGTAGTCCTAGCTACTCCGGAGGCTGAGGCAGGAGAATGGCGGGAACCCGGGAGGCGGAGCTTGCAGTGAGCTGAGATCCGGCCACAGCACTCCAGCCTGGGTGACAGAACAACACTCCGTCTCAAAAAAAAAAAAAAAAAAAAAAAGATTTTATATAGCAAGAGTTCAGATATGAAAATAACTAATTATAATAGTGTTTAAAAATATGACAGAAATAATCTTACCAGAATATACATGAGATCTAAGAATGAAAACTACAAAAGAAATTAAGACTTGGCAAAAAATATTCTCAAGCTTATCTGGAGGAATAAAGTGATAAAGTTAATAAAGTTAACAAAGACAAATAATGAAGGAAAACTAGCCCTACAAAACACTGAAATGTTTAAAATACAAATATCCCAGTGTAGTAGGCTGATCAACATAACATAGAAGCTATAAATAGGTGCTTTCACATGTATAATTTATTTTGATAACATTATGAATAAAGGTATTAGTGTGGGAAGCAACAGCCTCCAGTAATACTGAAGCAACAGGATCTTAGAACAGCATTTGCAAAGTGTGTTCTACAGAAAACTATGATAATAGAAATCAAAATTTAAAGTGTCCATAGTCCAGTCACCTTGAGAAACTCTGGGATAAAATTGTGTTTTTTATAGCAAAATTAAAATAATGTGTGCTGTGATTCAAATGGGCTATATGAAATGTGAAATCATGAAAATGAACGGAAATTTATATTTGTCACATCTCTAGAAGAAAGCTGTCTCCATGAATGATGTTAAAAAGGGAGATATTGGCATGTTTGTATGAAAGTGGAGAAATTGAGAATATGAAAAAATAAGCAAAATGAAAAGATTTGGGAAAGATTGCTGCAAAAATAAAGGGATAATATGCAAATTGATTTTTATTTTTTATTTTTATATGTTTTGAGACCAAGACTGGAATGCAGTGGTGCAGTCTCAGCTCACCAAAACTTCCACCTCCCAGGTTCAAGCTTCAGCCTCCCGAGAAGCTGGGATTACAGGCACTTGCCACCATGCCTGGCTGATTTGTGTATTTTTAGTAGAGACAGAGTTTCACCATGTTGGCCAGGCTGGTCTTGAACTCCTGACCTCAAACGATCCACCCATCTCAGCCTCCCGAAGTGTTGAGATTACAGGCATGAGCCATTGCGCCTGACCACAAATTGATTTTAAATAAATGAACTTAAACTCTTAGAAGTAAATAGGCAATAGACATATTCACTAGAAAGGAATGTAACTAATATATAAACATAAAAAAGGCCTTCAACACTCATCAAAATCACAGTGAAATTCAGTAAATGATGGGTGTATTATGCTCAAGTCAATTTCTTCCTCTTACTAAGTAGTATAGTTTACATATGCTGTTTAAGAAAGCCTATATAAGACAGCCAAGAAAATCTTTTATGTGATGTTATGTGAATTAAGCATCACCTTCCACTCTGCCAAGCATAATACTGATTTTGAGATTAGATGTTTCACATTCATTCTTTCTCTTCCTAGTTCCCATTCTGTGATGGGGCTCACACAAAACATAACGAAGAGACTGGAGACAATGTGGGCCCTCTGATCATCAAGAAAAAAGAAACTTAAATGGACACTTTTGATGCTGCAAATCAGCTTGTCGTGAAGTTACCTGATTGTTTAATTAGAATGACTACCACCTCTGTCTAATTCACCTTCGCTGGGTTCTAAATGTGGTATATTGCAAACTGCAGCTTTCACATTCATGGCATTTGTCTTGATGAAACATCGTGGTGCACATTTGTTTAAACAAAAAAAAAAAAAAAAAAAAAAGGAAAAACCAACCTCGTGGCCTGTGGGTTATTTTGGTCTTGTAAGGATCCGTTTCTTTAAAATATTGACATATAGAGTTGTATCTTACATAGAATATAGTTGTATCTTGAAGTCAACATATTAAATTATTCTCAAAATTATGTATTTGCAGATTGTACTTGTAAGTTTCAAAGAAAAATTACCATCTTTTCATATTAACCTAGAAACTAAATATGATGTGATTCAGCTATATAAATTTCTTAATACAATCTAGGAAAGACCTGTTGTGACCTTGATATTCTTGACATTGGAAATGACACTGAGAAAGTATGGCTTCTGTTTTTCACAGTTTTCGACCAAAATGATTGATGAATGTTATTCTGCTTAATTTCACAAGTAAGGTCAATAATAAAGGGGTGGTAACTTCTCCGTATTCATCTTCATAGATATTTAATGAAGATGGCTCCATTAAAGGAGCCATTAAAGTGAAAATTTAGTTAAAAGTGATATTAGATTTAAATTAGTCATGAAGAATGTCTTAAAATCTAATGTTCCAGAATTCTGGCCCAAGGAATGGTAAGCACTTGAACTGAGGACTTTGAAGGAATTGGAGCACATAATGTCAAGCCTTTTAATCACTAAGCCACATATCCTGACAGAAATAGTAGTCACAAGATTAGATCAAAGGCGTGGGAAGATTTTTTTTTTTCCCACTCTAGCTAATGAAGCACTGGCTTTTAAATTGTGTGATCTTTTTCTTAAAAGCAAAAGTTTGAAGACGAGTGTTTGTTTATGTAATATTCTTCAAAGACTCAGAGCAGAAACATTGCATTCATTGTTTTTTTTTTGTTTTGTTTTTTGTTTTTTTTTTTTTTTTTTGAGACGGAGTCTCACTGTGTCTCCCAGGCTGGAGTGCAGTGGCGCGATCTCGGCTCACTGCAAGCTCCGCCTCCCGGGTTCACGCCATTCTCCCGCCTCAGCCTCCCAAGTAGCTGGGACTACAGGCGCCCGCTACCGCGCCCGGCTAGTTTTTTGTATTTTTAGTAGAGACGGGGTTTCACCATGTTAGCCAGGATAGTCTCGATCTCCTGACCTTGTGATCCACCCGCCTCGGCCTCCCAAAGTGCTGGGATTACAGGCTTGAGCCACCGCGCCCGGCCGCATTCATTGTTGATTCAGAAAAAAGAAAATATAAAAACAAAATAATTAGCAATAGAAGAGTTAAGACAAATAATTCATAATATTTTTAAAGAGAGATTAGATTTTTGAATTTCATAGGTTAGAAGGAAAATCATGGCAAAATATATAGAAAATTGGGCAAACATAATTGAAATTGATTAAGCTGGTAAACATCTTCATTATTTATTTTAGTATACATGAATTCTCAGTAGTAGTCGATCACAGGTTTGTACTTGATAAAATCCATTTACCTTGACAGGAATCAAACCTGACATCAACATTCCTCTGTAATATATCATCATGGCTATTTTTAAATACATAGTTTTGTGTATTACTGTAGATAAATGTTGGTAACGGAATTGTACAGTGGTTTTAAGAAGCCTGTGTAACTAACTTGGATATGTCTTTAAGTCACATATTCATCATAAAATCTAAAATCCTACAAACTGATTCTATTAGATTCTTAGGGTAAATTTTTTCTTTGCCCACCTCCTTTTTAAAATAAGTATATATGTCAGCAAAACAGAGCAATCATGCTTTTAAAGATGAATTGTTTTGTAGAAAACTAAATGCATCAGCTCCCAATGTTTCTGATAAAGGGACATCCTTCTAACATAACAGACTGTTCTTTATCTTGAATTTGAAATTATATTGTTAGTCATGCGTTTTTGTAACGTCAGGGGGAACCTGGTACCAGTTCTCAAAACTGTAGGATTATATGAGTGTGTGTATATGTATGGCAGAATTATAAATGACCACCTTACTGTGAAATATAGATCTTGAGCATTTTGAAAGGCCAAAATAATTAGGTAAATGTATTTTCAAGGTCATGTTAAAATTTTTACATGCTCTTGAACTAGCATTCATTTATGATTAAAACCTTTTCAGGTTATTTAACCTAAACACCAAGGTGAGTGTGGTTAGGTTAATATGAGATTTTTTTTACACAGAAATCATGGTGTGCAATTACTGTTCTAGCTAAGCACCTTAATGCTTCTAAGTGCTTTTTATTTCGTTGAGGCAAGACAAGTGGGGCTTTCATCCTTTTTCTCTGTGTCATTTATATTCTGATTACTTCCGAAGAGTTTTTACTAGGTTGAGAAGTTTCCAATGTGAAAAATCTTGTTCATCTGTTCATGCAACAGACATTTATTAGGCATCTGTAGACCATATAATTGAGACAGAGAAACATTTTGGAGAATTAGAAGCTCACACTATTTATGGCATAGGTTATATAATTATGGTAATTTATGATTTATTCTCTTGACAAAAACAGCTACAACCATGTATACCTACTATTTCGACTACAAAGTAGGTGAGATTTTTTGATTTTACATTAGGTAGGTAGGTTTTTGATTTGATTTTGCTTTAAGATAGGCGTTGACTATGACTCCTGATTAGCAACATACGGTATTTTGTGCTTGGGTATCTGTGAGGGTGTGTAATTCTAGCTGTCAAAAGCTGTGCTTTTTCTCCTTGATTTTAATACTAGCTGACCTCAGGCAAAGCCACTCACCTCTCAGCCTTTTAAATTGTGAAGTGAATGGACTAAATGGCATTTTAGGCAATTGTTCCCAGATTCTAGGCCAAGACTAAATTTTCAGCTCTCCTCAAAGGAAAAATGTAAATAATGCTGATAGAAAGCTCAAATTTGATTTTTTATTATGATTATTTCAGCTCTTATGGTATTGAAGTGTCTTTTATGAAATGTTGATGGTAGTAGCTTGGCAAAATAATAAGGTGGCAGCACAATATTGGTCCCTATTTTTTTTTTTTCACTGCTCCATGGAATTTAAGAGTCTGGAAACCACTAAGCTAACATCCTATCTAAAGGTCTGAGACTTATTAAGGTATTAAAATAACAGTTTTCTTTTGAAATTTAGTTTGTGTTATATGGAATTTTTCATTAGCACAATGTGTTGACGCTTCACGGAAAGTTACTATTAAAAAAAAAAAGTCTTTACTTTCGTTCGGTTTACCATCATGGATCCAAACCAAGGGTAAAGGCAATACATCCTAATGTCTTCCCAACCCATAACTTTAAATGATTAAATAAAACACACAACAGGGAGATCGATTGTTAACATGTGTTAACTGAAATTGCCAGGAATCACCCTAAAGGGGAAAAATTGTCTAATCAGTAAAGAAATATAAAATTATAAATTAGAAGTGTTGCTATGGTGTTAGCTCTTACATCCCTGAACAACAAAAAAGACAGTTCAACACCAAGCATGGAACAGAAAAATGCTGAGCTTAGAATGTTGTCAGCTAGATATTGTGTAAAGTAGATGTTCTCTTTAATACCTGTATCTCTGTGGATAATGTATTTCTAGTTCTTCCAACCTGTCCCTTACAGATAACCAGAAGTTAATTCATGTTAATAGTTTATTCTTTAATTGTGACACCATTTTCATTTGTAAATATGCAGCATTGTGTAGATTCCCAGCTTTTTCATTTAAAATAATTTTGAGCGTTGTCCACCTGCCTGAATGCTCATTACTGGGAGGTAAATAATTTTTCTGCTGGTGATACTGTTTGCCAACAATTTCATAAGCAGTGGTTTGGCCGGGCGTGGTGGCTCAAGCCTGTAATCCCAGCACTTTGGGAGGCCGAGACGGGCGGATCATGAGGTCAGGAGATCGAGACCATCCTGGTTAATATGGTGAAACCCCGTCTCTACTAAAAAGTACAAAAAAAAAACTAGCCGGGCAAGGTGGCGGGCGCCTGTAGTCCCAGCTACTTGGGAGGCTGAGGCAGGAGAATGGTGTGAACCCGGGAGGCAGAGCTTGTAGTGAGCTGAGATCTGGCCACTGCACTCCAGCCTGGGCGATAGAACAAAAAAACGCCTCAACAAAAAAAAAAAAAAAAAAAAAAAAAAAAAAAAAAAGCAGTGGTTTATCTAACTCATTATACAAGATAGACATGAGATACAGACAAGAGAGTTTATGTCTCTTATGGCTTTATCATCGGTTAAACTTAGCAATGTCTGTTAAATTTATTTCAGAATCTCCCAACTATGAAAAGTAGAGTTCCACTTACGTTATCCATATCTGCACAGTAATCTTTTTTTTTTTTAATCCTGAACTTTCTTAACAGGTTTCTTCTCTTTTTTCTGAACAATAATGCTGTGTGTTTTCCTTGAATACTATGATTTTAAACTTTTAAAATGTCTCAGCCTTCATTTTTCCAATGCAGTCTACCCTGTAGCCTTCACGTGTACCTTCTATATCTCTTTACTTTCACATCCCTCCCGGCAAAGAACATTTTGATCATTACTTAAAGCAACATCACCCCTTTCTCTTTTAAAACTGTTTCTCTTAGAATCCACAGGGAAGCTGCATCGAGCACAGAAGCTAATACGATTGGCTTTCCATTGCTAGTTACTGCTTTCAGCCTGACCCTGGATGCCACCTAGTGTTGAGTCTCTGATAATGAAATATGAAGCCATGTAATATGAATTACATTTCATAATTTAACAATGCCATCGAGTATATGCATTTGGTATATGTCCCTGATCTTGCAGTACCTTTGTACTCCAAAAAGTTTGGTCACTTGCAGCAGTTTACGTTTCTGTGACTCCCTTATGCTTTTGGCATCTGGTTTGGAAAGTAACTATAATGTTCGAGCACTCACCTTTTTTAATCCCTGAGAAATAAAATAATTTTTAAAATTTTGATTATTACAGTAGTCTCAGTACCCAGAACAGTTACAAATACATAGCAGATGTTCATAATAAATAGATTTGAATGCAAGATTTTTAAAGGATACAAAGGTAGCTGCCAAAAAGTCAATATTTTGTCTTGTTCTGTCCCCAAACCTGATAACCTTTTTTTTTTTTTTTTTTTTTTTTTTTGTTTCTCTACATCCTGTATTCTAAATTTTTGAACATGCCTGTTAGGAAAAGGTACTGAATAGCTATCTTATTCTGACATGATTGGCTATAAAGTAGTCTACCTAATCAACACTTCTGTGGCTAAACTTGTGGTATAAAAACCAACCAACCAACAAAACAACTATCCAAGTCAGCTTGTTTTAAACCAGTGTGTACATGGTGTATCATAACTGGGGAGAGGTATGATACTTGGTTATTTCAAATCTGTGGCCAGTGCTGTGGGAGAAAGCGGCTATGAAGAAGACTGAAGTTTCTGGTGTTTGTCAGCTTGAAAGTCCTGCTGATTGTCCTTGGGGCAATGTGGGAGCAACAATGATGGAATTCTAAGTCAGACTTCAATTCAGATCCCTGATCTGCCCCTCATTATTTGAGAGCTTGAAGAAATTATTCTCTCTAATGATTAATTTTATGTTGCAATTTGACTGGGCTACAAGGTGCCCAGATATTTGTTCAGACATTCTTCTGGGGTGTTTCTGTGAGTGGTTTTGGATGAGATTAACATTTAAATCAGTAGACTAAGTAAAGCAGATTACAGTCCCTAACGTGGGTGGGCCTCATTCAATCCTTTAAAGGCTTCAATAAAGCAAAAATGCTGTTCCTTCTCCAGGAAGAGAGAATTCTTCCTGCTTGACGGCTTTGAACTGAAATAAGCAATCTTCCTGGATCTCAAGCCTGCCTACTTTCAGGCTAAAACTAAAGCAGCTGCTCTCTTGTGTCTCCAGCTTGCTGACTCACCCTGCAGATCTTGTCAGCCTCCGTAATCATGTGAACCAATTCCTAATAATCTCTCTCTTCATCCTATTTACCTTTTTATCATGAAAAAAGGAGATTGTCCTTACCCTCCAAACATTAGAGATAATGAATTTAAATATCTATCATGGTATCTCACGCATAATATAGACAAGCTTAGCCTCCTTACCCTAAAATCATGTCACTTGCTAAAAGTAGTACAATGATTCAGAGTTGTTTCTTACATAATTTTAATATGGAGAAATGATTGAACATTGGCAAACTTGTTAACATCCTAAAACAATTTTGGAAAAAAAATATTTTTAGAATTTTTATGCATGAGAGAAAAAAAGGGCCATTTTATAGTAATTTCTACAAATAGTTATTGTTGGCCTAAAGAAAGAAACTGAGTCAAAATTAATATAGGCAAAAAGTTTATTTGAGGACTGCAACCCAGGAGACACAGATTCAAGTTGCCCTGAATATATATCCCGATTAGCAGCAGTTACAAGTGGGTTTTTAAAGGAAAAAAAAGTGTCTGTGGTGGGGGCGGGGGTGGGGGCACTTCTTACATTGGTTCATTAACCATAATAAGCTATTGATGGGCTACACATCGTTCTTCCTATCACAAATTCCAGTAATGTGAAGATAACAGGCGAGGGTTACATTGTGCAACTTGTGATAACATTTTAGGTAACTTATTAGCTAGTCTGGAAATTACAGGAAAGGAAAGGAAAAGTAAAATGCCCTTAAACAATTGCCCCGAGGCATGAGTGGGTGGGTCTATTAGTCCATTTCCATATTGCTATAAAGAACTGCACAAGACTGGGTAATTTATAAAGCAAAGAGGCTCAATTGACTCACAGTTCAGCACAGCTGGGAAGGCCTCAGGAAACAAACTCATGGCAAAAGGTGAAGGGGAAGCAAGGCACCTTCTTCACAGGGCAGCAGGAAGGAGAAGTGCCAAGCAAAGGGGGAAGAGCCCCTTATAAAACCATCAGCTCTCCTGAGAACTCACTATCACGAGAACAGCATGGGGGAAGTGACCCCCATGATTCAATTACCTCCACCTGGTTTCTCCCTTGACTTATGGGGATTATGGGGTTTACAATTCAAGATGCGATTTGGGTGGGGACACAAAGCCTGACCATAACAGTGGGTAAGGGTGTGATTGAAGTCTCTTATTCCTGTCTCTCACCTGATTAATTCTGCATACCTCATATAGCTCAGACTGCTCTGAGCTACTTTCCTTTCACATTATCGAGCACCTACTGTTTGCCAGACTATAAGTACAAGACGGAAACAATTTCTGCCCTTGTGGAGTTCATCAATACACATACACACATCTCTCCTAGTAGGAGAAAAGGCTAGTGTTAGAGACAAATATAAAGGTCATTCTTAATTAATATGATTAGAGCTATGAGGTGGGAGAGTGAAGTACAAAAGCTATATGAGTACAAGAGGCATAAATCTAGAACCACCCAGGTCAGGGTAATAAGAACTAAAGAATTAGTTATGTTTTTGAAGGGAAATGGAGGCAGCAAGTTTCAAAGCTTGGAGACCAGTTCAAAGCAATACACTTTGCCCTCTCCAAGATGGATGTGATTGGTTCCACCACTTGTTAGGTCTGCAGTGTGCCTTCCTGTAGAATAATATCATTAATAGCATTTTTTCCCCTGACTTTTAATATGCAAGATGAAATCTAGTTGTCACTCCTGACTCAATATCAGGATTAAACAGAAGAGGCAGCTCACATTGCCTTGGCCAAGACTTAAAAGGTCTTGTATTCAAATGTAAACCAAAAATAAAACTCGAAGCCTCCCAGCCAATTAAATGGACCCCCTCTCAGCCAAAGGGATGCTAAACAAACATGAAAAACTAGATCAGGTCATGTTGGGAAGTGGGAGGTCAGATATGCCTCATTATATCTCTTTCTTTTGGGGTTCAGACACAACAAACCAGCATTAACATTAAAATAGAGATCTTAAGACTGACAGACTCTTAGTAGCAACAAGACATGAAATTCTGGCCAGGTGCAGTGGCTCATGCCTGTAATCCCAGCACTTTGGGAGGCCGAAGCAGGTGGATCACTTGAGATCAGGAGTTCGAGACCTGCCTGGCCAACATGGTGAAACCCTGTCTCTACTAAAGATAGAAAAACTAGCCAGGTGTGATGGTAATTCCAGCTACTCAGGAGCCAAGGAGGCGGAGGTTGCACTCCAGCCTGGGCAACAGAGCAAGACTCGGTCTTAAAAAAAAAAAAAAAAAGATGAAACCTGACACTAGTATAGCATTACATGACAAATAGCAGGCCCTGAAGGAAATGAAAGTATTTTGTCCCAAAATATATTTCTTTGACATATTTTAAAATGGCCCTGCAAAGCTGCCTCTTGTGGGGGAAATGTACATTCCATAGAGAATCCCCTTCCCTTCCCTTCCCAGATCTTTTTCTGATCCTGAGGAGATTAGCTGAGAGTCTCTAATATCCTTTAAATATCTGAAGAGGAAATATTTGCCATCTATTGCCTCTAAGAGCAGCCACCTTTGAGGCTTTATCTGCATAATAACCTTGATCTTCACAACTGCTTATCTTTACCCAGACACTCTGTTCTGTTTATTCCCAGCTTGTAAATAATAACTTAGATTTTTCAACAAATTGCCAATCAGAAAATCTTTGAATCCACCTATGACCTGATGTTCTGGATGGAACCAATGTATACTTCACACAAAAACCAAGCTGTAACCCAACTACCTTGGACACATGTTCTCAGGACCTCCTGAGGATATGTTATGGGTCACAATCCTTAACCTTGGCAAAATAAATCTCTAAATTGACTGAAACCTGTCTTAGATAATTTTTGGTTTACACAAACATGATCACCTCACCAGAGAGGCTAAAATGTTAAATCACTGGTGGTTACGTACTCTCATTTCCTATTGAAGAAATACCTGACCTGGATACAAATGTTTCATGATCTCAGTACAAATAGTGATGTTTTAAATTAAGCTATACCAGCCACACGTGGTGGCTCACACCTGTAGTCCTTGCATTTTGGGAGACTGAGGCGGGTGCACCACTTGGGGTTAAAAACTCAAGACCAGCCTGGCCAACATGGTGAAACCCTGTCTCTACTAAAAATACAAAAAATTAGCCAGTTGTGGTGGTGGGCACCTGTAATCCCAGCTACTCGTGAGACTGAGGCAGGAGAATCACTTGAACCCAGGGGGCGGAGGTTGCAGTGAGCCAAGATCACACTACTGTACTCCAGCCTGGGCAACAGAACGAGACTCCATCTCAAAAATATTAAAAATAACAATAAATAAATTAAGCTATACCACCATGTGATTTTTGAAGAAGAAGGCTAAGTGGGTGTGTATATCAAAGCCATTCTTTTCATTATTCACTGCTCATTACTGAACACATTGGGGGAATCCCTAACAAAGAGATAGGGACTTTAGATCAGGTCATTTAGCCTCTTTGAGAACCTATAAAACATGGACAAGAAGGCTTGTCTCACAGAGCTGTCATGAAGGTGAAATGCACAGGAAGCACTTTACACTGTGCACAACACCTGGTAAGTGTGTTCCATTATTCATTACTGTCCATTTTGGTTCAGCTGTTTAACAGCATATCAGAATGAGTAGGAATCATGACTACTGCATAGTCATGAATGTTTCCATTCAAAGAAGCCATTTTCTTTATTAGAAACTATAGCTTAGTGGTAACTATAGTCAACCAACTACAGTTGGTTTGGGGACTAAGGTTGCTTTCTTTGTTATACCCTTTGATTAATACTGTTAGAAGACCCAGAAGAAGAAACTGGAGAAGGACAGAAGCAATAAACACACCACACAAAGGTGAGGAGGTTGGAAATCTGAACTGAGAGAAGTAGCTCAAACATTTCTACTTTTTTTCTAGGTCCTATTTTGTCCTTTAGCCTCCTCTATTAAAATCTGCTCCATAGGAGGAAAGCCTAGCGAGAGATCCAAGTTTTAGGGATCTCTATGCACTTGTTACCACGTCCTCCAGGGGGAGGCCTGACAACACTTTTCTGTGGCAAGGTAATAGGTGGGAGTGGGTCAAACTCTTTTTTGTAGAAGTTTCTCATTAACACTTCATCAAGATTAGAAAATCAGTGGTACTGTTGACGAATGCAAGTGTGCCACTTGATTTCAAAGACGCAAGTTGATTTCAACCAGCTAAGTTTTTATTGGTGTGCTAAGAAAGAGTCGAATATAAACCCTAAGGGCAGAATCAAAAAGCAGACTGTAAGCTGATCAAAGCAAGGGGATCTTAGACTGTTCTTTTATCAGTGGGACAGAAAAATGCACACTGGCAGAGAGCTCTAAGAAATTCCACATGTAATATCAAATAAAATTTCTAATCTCACATCACCTTCAAATACATCTTAAATTATCAGAAATGTTTAATACATTTCCGGGGTGAAGCACATTTCTCTACCCTTACTCTTCTAATTTAATGGGTTTTTTTTTTTTTTCTTTTTTCCTGCTGGGTAAGAAGGATTCATAATTCCTCACTCAGATAAAATGAAGAATCAACTCAGGATGGGGGAGGGGGGAGGGATAGCATTAGGAGATACACCTAATGTAAATGATGAGTTAATGGGTGCAGCATACCAACATGGCACATGTATACATATTTAACAAACCTGCACGTTGTGCACATGTACCCTAGAACTTAAAGTATAAAAAAAAATTAACTACAAAAAAAAAAATGAAGATTCAACTCTCTATCTGTATATCTCTCTCTGTGTATTTATGTATTTGTAGTGTTTATGTCTTACAAATACCAACCGCAAGCTAAAAAGTCACTTTACAGATACAAATCAAGGTATAAAGTATGCAATTAGAAAACAAGTAAACATGCCTTTGGGATTATTATTTATTTATTTATTTTTGAGACCAAGTCTTGCTTGGTCACCCAGGCTGGAGTGCAGTAGTGCCATTTCAGCTCACTGCAACCTCTGCCTCCCAGGTTCAAGCAATTCTCGTGCCTCAGCCTGCCGCGTAGCTAGGATTACAGGCGCGCACCACCATGCCTGGCTAATTTTTGTATTTTTAGTAGAGACAGGGTTTCACCATGTTGGCCAGGCTGGTCTCAAACTCCTGACCTCAAGTGATCCACCGCCTCGGCCTCTCAAAGTGCTGGGATTACAGGCATGAGCCACGGCACCCAGCCTGATTATAATTTATATTGGAAGATATTGTATAAGCAGAAAGTTCAGAGAGACCCAGAAAAGAGGTGGGAGCTCTTTAGGTTTTAATGGTTGGAAAACACTGCATGGAAAAAGTCCAACATGAACTGGGTCTTTATAATAGTATACACAAGGAAGAGACCTGTAAGGAAACACCTGTCGTACTTGTCTGTTCAATGGCACTAACACAAATAAGCAAATAGGCTCACTCTCAATGTTTGAACACAGCCCAAAGCAATAGAAGCAGAGCTCAGTGTGACATGGAATTCCATGACAACCTTCTTCCTAAGCAAATGCCATTAAATTTTCAACCCCACTTAATCACTTGCACCACCATTTTAAACTAGATTTTATAAGAACCTGCCTGCTAATGAATACTATTATTTCTGCATAGGGTTTGATAGTGATTGCAAAATGCTTCTCATATATCATCTCAGTTGATCTTCACAGCAAATCTGTAAGGTTGGTAAGGTTTCTTGGTCCTCATTTTATAGATGGCCTGAAAAGTTAGGTGCCTTGCAAAGGTCACGCCATTAACAAGGAAGGTATACAATGTTGACGCGAAGTCCTATATGTTTTCTGCAGCAACAGATCACCTCTTGTATCATGCCCAAATGTGAATTTAACTCATTTTAATTCATTTTTTCTCTTCTGTCCCTTCCTCTATCTCCATGCTTCTGTTTGAAGGTCTTCCCTTAATTTTTTTTCCTGAAGCCTACAAATTTTTCCCACTTATTTATCTCTTTATTATTTATGTAGCTCTGATCCCTCAGGCTACATACCTTTTGCAAGGATATGGGTAATGTCTACTTTCCTTTGATTATTTTGTTCTCCTCCTGTTGGTTCTATTCTGACTCTAGAGACAACAGGCTGTTTGGCAGAGATTTTATATGTGAGTTGGTCCCTTTTCTTCTTATCCGAGGCATTTAAGCATGAGTTGGCCCAAACTGACATGCTCTCTAGACTTCCATTCATTACACAGACTTTAGCTTCCGCAACATCTAAAATAGTCTCTAACTGGATATCAGATTTCAGAGTGTTTGTTTCAGGACTTACTGGTCACAGTGCCACCAAACCTTTATATTCTCAGGTCCACATATCAAATATCTGCCCTGGATTATAATATTATGCTGCTTTACCACAATATGTCTTCCACCTAATCAGATGATCTCCAACAATTTTATTCCTGAATAATAATGTACATAGATAAATTTTTAGCTTGCTGCTTAATGCTATGTTGTTTAAAAACTGTTCTTCAGATCTTATTTCTTCAGATGTTTCTTCACACATAAACCGTAAGCTTTACATCACACTCCATCATAGTCTGTCTAAAACCAGGCAAAATGGGATTTCACATCAAAGTTTCACCTACATAATCCCTGAGGACCAGCTGACTTGGAAACTAATCCTAGCAACAGATGATCTTTGCAGAGATTCTGATGAAGTGTTTTTTTCCCTGAGACATTGCTGGCAGTCCTTTTTAATTCCGGTGACCTTAGAGGAATAAGCAGATATCCCAACTCTGTCAGAAATTCCTTTTGCCTTTTCCCCTCCTCAAGGTACAGCAGAATTTCTCTCCCTGCTTTTTTTCTGTTCCATCCTTTATACATTTTTTTTAAAAGAGATATCACAACATTTCTTTTACTTATTTTTCTACTACCTTTCTACTCTTTGAGGCAACTATTATCAGACAAAGCTGGCTGCAGATCTTGGCCCCACCCCACTTTATCACCTGTGTGACCCTCAGCAAATGAACCTCTGAATCTCTGAACCTCAGACTGTGTGTGTGTAACATACAAAAGGTGATAGCTACTTCAAAAGGCTGTTGTCAGGGACAAGGCAGATAATATACCTAAAGCACGTAGCACAATGTCTGGTCCATAATAAGTGCTAAGTTGCCATATTATTATTTATTATTATTATTTTTCCTCTTCTCAATTTCAGTTCTTCCCAGTGCTTACTTCCCAGTTACTTCATGGCACAATCTTTTTACTCTCCATCAATTATTTTTCAAGGACTCTGTTCTCTCTCAAAGTGGACTACTATCTAACCTTCTACCAAAGCAGCAATCAATATTCAGGATGCCAATAATACTGATTAAATATTCACTGTAATGTCTAGTCCTATATTAGGCATCATGACCTCAGAGATGTAAACTGAGCTCAGGGAGAAGGGCTCTTAAACAGCTGGAACTCCCACGTTTCGATTCCTGGACAATCCGCAAATAAATATCCAAAGTAGGATACATTTGCATTTGTCTTCCCGTTGTCTTTTGATTACTTGATTTAATTTTTTAAAAATCTGAAATGACATTTATGAATAATGTCCATATGAACTAATGGATTAAATCTGAACCCCTCACTGGACATTCAAGACCCTTCATAATATAACCCTAACTTAACTTTGTTATCATTAAATACCCCCTAATGCCTGCCTTACGTTTCATCCCTTGTCATTATTCATTATTCTGCAGTATTTGCCTTCACATTTTGGCCTCTGTGTCTTTGCGTATGCTATTCCATTTGCATATGTCTTCTCTCATTCTTTTTTTATGTTAAACATTACTTATTCTTAATGTCCATTTCAAATTATCTCTCCTCTGACATCAGTGACAATCTTAACTCCTTTTGCATTTCAGAAACACTCATATGCAGGTATCTATTCATTCAGGGAACAAGTACAAAGTATCATACTGATGCTTTGGATACAAAGATTAATTTTTAAAATTTAAAACAATTCCAGCCTAGTGGGAAAACTAAGAATAATACCTATAAAACAGAATAACTAGTGTTAAAATAATAGTATGTGCAAAGTACAGTTGTTCAGTCTATTCGAATTCTGTTCTTGGGGGCTACAGGGTGGTTGGACTGACTATCTTTCCAGAGAAAGTGGCACTTGAACTGGTACACAAAGAATAGATGAGATGTGCCCAGTCCAAGAATAAGAGGAAGTTAAGAGGGGCTGAGGGGGTGGGGGGTGGGGGGGCGGGAAAGCCACTGGGGAAAAGAAGAAGCATTAGGTTGCATAGTGTGCTAGTGTAGATCAAGGTTATTCAGTGTAGTTCAAGACCAAGCCTGACTACCCTTCTGGCATTGTCGTCCTTCATCTGCAACCCATACCCTAGAAATCAGCGATTCCAATCTAATCTAGATCCCACACCAAGCTGCTCTTTTTTCTTGCAACACCTCCCCACATCCATCTTCCTTCCTTCCTTCCTTCCTTCCTTCCTTCCTTCCTTCCTTCCTTCCTTCCTTCCTTCCTTCCTTCCTTCCTTCCTCCCTCCCTCCCGCCCTCCCGCCCTCCCTTCCTTCCTTCCTTTCTTTCTTTCCTTTCTCTCTTTGTTTTCTTTCTTTCTCTCTTTCTTTCTTTTCTTTCTTGACAGAGTCTTGCTCTGTCACTCAGGCTGGTGTGCAGTGGTGTGATCTTGAGCTCACTGCAGCCTTAACGTCCTGGCTTCAAGCAGTTCTCCCACCTCAGCCTCATGAGGAGCTGGTACTACAGGCATGTGCCATCACACCCGACTAACTTGTATATTTTTTTTTTTTTGTAGAGACGGTTTCACCGTGTTGCCCAGGCTGGTATTTTTTTTTTTTTTTTCTGGGTAAATCTGCATATTGCTTCCTCTGGAGAGCCATCCCTACTCCTTCAGTCAGGATTAGGTGCCCTTCCTTATAGCCCTCAGAACTGTGCATAGTTTTTGTCAATAGTTTTACAAGGACTATAAACCTTTTTACTTAAGCTATAAAGTCTCATGTATTTCCCTGCTGTCTAACATATGTTGAATGAATGAATGATTGAATGGACACCTGTTATGTGCCAGAAATTCTGGTTGGCCCTAGGAGGGAAAGTGCAGTAAGACATAATTCTTGCCCGTAAGGAGTTTAAAGCTCAGATGTGTCATAAGGGGTGTATCAGTGGCTGAGGATGAAGGGAGAAGAGAGAAGGAGGCATTGAGTTGTGGGAGCCACTGGCCGAGACTGCAGAGAGGAGACAAGGAGAAGGATTCCCTTTGTGTGTCCCTAGCACCTACCAACATAAAGACGGAAAGCTGTTGGACTCATGCTCAAAAGAATCATAGGCAAGTTGTGTTTGTCCCATTAAGCTAACATTTAAAAATCAGAAGATTTTATCCAAAAGATGGATTTCCAGCTTCTTTTGAATAATCTGGTAACATGGGACTGTAATCTCAGAACGGAAAAACAGCTGTCTTTTAAAGATAAGGTGGTACTAACTCTCACATTTAGCAGTTTTTATTTTAAATAAACCTATTTCAGTTAAGAGATGAATTACTTTAAAGAAAAATAAAGGTAAATAACTAGACGAGCAGTCCTTGGATATGGCCTAAAAAGTGAAGGGGTTCTTCAATGATGGTTCAAGGCCATAGAGAGCAGCACATGGGCCTCCAGTTTGTCTACCACTGCCCACCCTATCCCAATTCCAACTTCCAACATTTTAGTCAAAATGTATACGTAAGTTGGACATATCTGTAAAATCATTGTGTATTCCTTTATAGGGTGCCATCTTTGTAATTATTTTCCAGAATTTAGTTTCACCTGATGTTTATATTGCAACCTCTACTTTCCTACTATTTATATTTTCTTAGAATGTCTTTGTTCATTCTTTTATTTTTAAGTTTTCTAAGTAATTTTAATTTAGTGCTCTCTTTATATACAGAGTATACCACGTAAATGTTCTTCACTTCATAATTCAAGCAGATTATTTTATAATAGATAGGTTTAGCATATTTCCATTTATGGATATAACAGATGAGTGTTAGTTCTATCATTTTTTAATGATTTCTTTCTTATTTTAGCTTATTTTTAATGATATTTCACTATATGTTCTATGTTTGTTTTGTGTTGTTACATTTTTTTCTGACAATTGGAGAAGTTTGTATTTTTGTTTTACCTTTATTGTGAAATATACATACTCTTCTATTTGTTTGTTTGTTTGTTTGTTTGTTTGTTTTTAGATGGAGTCTCTGGCACCCAGGCTGGAGTGCAGTGGGTGATCTCCGCTCGCTGCAACCTCTGCCTCCTGGATTCAAGCGATTATCCTGCCTCAGCCTCCTGAGTAGCTGGGATTACAAGCACCATCACCACGCCTGGCTAATTTTCTGTATTTTTAGTAGAGATGGAGTTTCATCACGTTGACCAGGCTGGGTTAGAACTCCTGACCTCAGGTGATCCGCCTGTGCTCAGCCTCCTGCAGTGCTGAGATTATAGGCATGAACCACTGTGGCCTGGCCCTATTTGCTTAGATAATATTTAGCTACTACCTATTAAGAAATTATGACATAGCGTATTTACACTTCCTTCTCCCTGTCTTGCGTCTCTGCCACCATCCTAAATGGATAGCGGAGGGAAGCAAGTTCCAGGAAATGGGAATGACAAGTGTAAAGGCATCCTGCAGTAAATTATGCTTAGTTTGTTGATTTATTCACTTAAGAAATAGCTAAAATGCCCGTGGGGCTGGAGCTGAGTGACAGAGGGAGTGGGAGGAGATGAGGTCCAAGAGGTCATTAGAGCTGTGTTCGCGATGGTGGCTTTTATTCTGACCCAGGCTTCTGTGTGGAAACTAAATAGTAGAGAAGAATAGAACACCAACACAGAAGCAAGGAAATCATTTGGGAGGCTGTTGCAATAATCCAGAGGACAGAAATGATGGTGGCTTTGTCTCGGATGGAACGCTAGAAAGTTGGTCAGATTCAGGATATATTTTGAAGGTAGAATGGGCCAGATTTGCTGATGGATTAAATGTAGTGTGTGAGAAAAGGATTACTGCAAGACTTTTGACCTGAGCATTTACTGGGATGTTTTCCAGATTGCTGTAGGAGGATAGCAAAACCTATTATTAAACCCCAAATTAGCAAGCCGGATAGTTAAACCTATATTTAAACTACAATAATAATTGGAATGATGTGATAAATGGAGCATAATTTTTTTAATCTGTAAAAAAGAATAGAAACTTAGAAAGGACCTTAATTCAAATGAGAATTCAATATAAAAGTAGCATTTCAAATCATCATAAAAGCGATAAGAAATCCAAAGTATTGTACTGAAACAACTAGATAGCCAGCTGGGAAAAAAAATAATATTGGATACCTACCACTACCTGATATATCTTACAGCAAAATAAATTTCAGATTCATGTACCTCCCCAAAACTGTGAAGACAAAGAGGGACTATAAAGCTCTAGAAGAAAATATAGAACAATATTCTTTAACTCTTCAGGTAGTAAAGACTTTTATAACACAAAATACAGAAGCCATAACTTTCTAGTTCATTTTAAAAAACAAAACAAAACAAAAAAACCTTCTGCATCACAAACACCAAACACCCAAGAAATAAAGTCAGAAGATGAATAAGAAATTGGGAGGAGGAGAGGGTTATATGTGCAAGTATTACAAACATATATAATGTTACTTTTCAATTTTTCTGTATTAATAAAAATTTAATTCAAAAATCTCATAAAAATATGAAGAAGGAACATAAACCCTACGGAGAGTCAGGAACTGAGCATTAACTTTGAACATGGTGGGAGAAGCTTGGCACTGAAAACAGAAGGATAGCTTAACCATCTGACTAAGGAGGTATAGACACCTCTTATATACCTTATATAAATACCCTGTCATACTCACTTGGGCAGATGGCTGTCCCTCTGCACATTTTCTGAAAGACGATTTGAGGTTTACCCTGGGGAGAAGTTGTCATGGAGGCACACTGGATTCCAGCACCCTAGATACGGTGAAGAGCTGAATTAAAAACCAAAGGGCAGAGTTAAGATCTGTCTATTAAATGGTGAGCCTTATAACCCTTTTACTGACTGCTTGCTTATAACTCCTTCCCATGTCCCCTCTCCACTGTAGCCTGACAGAGTAGCCAAGCAAAAATACTAACATTTGTAACACAAATAAATAACCCTAAAGTAATACCCATCATCACTCCTAAATGTGAACCGATAGACAATGATTGACCTGTGAGGTAAACCTTTAATGTGAAAAACTGAACCAAAAAAAAAAAAAAAAACAGTGAAAAAATTTTAAAGTTAATAGATGCATTAACTCCAAGACAAGTAAGTGTGATACAAGAAAATAAAAAGTTTTGTGTAGCTCTGCTGTGAATACTATTTTTCTGATTATAATAATTAAACTATTAAATTTGATATTCTCCAAACTGGGTAACTAAAAGAGGACAGCTGTTTTCTCTTCAGAACCTTGTAGTGTTATTTGACTATGAAAATTGTGTACAAGCCAGGCATTGTAGTGCACACTTGTAGCCCCAGCCACTCCAAAGGCCGAGGCTAGAGGATTGCTTGAGTCCAGGAGTTTGAGGCCAGACTGGGCAACATAGCAAGACCCCATCTCTTTAAAAGAAAATTTTAAAAACTATATACAGACAAGTCCCTGAAGGTCCTAGTCAGTCATTGGGGAAGTTGGGCAAGGGAGAACAAGAAACTTAAATAAGAGATAAAAGGATTGATAGGGATGAATACAATTGTAGGTGGTCTGTCACTTAATGATTTCCAGAGTCTTAGCTGTCACCTTACAATTACTCTTGACTTTGGGATACATATGGTGCCCTAAAGATTGTTGACATGGACATCTCGGAATCATTAGAGCATAGAAAATCATACAAGTTGCTGAATACAAGTGCATGATATCAAAATCCATTATATTCATATACAACCAATAATTACCAAAATACCAAGAAATAAATTTAATGAAAGATGTGAAGATCTTTATGGAGAAAGTATACAACTTTAGTAAAGAACACATAAGAAGACCTCAGTAAATGAAGAACGCAACATATACAAAAATTGTAAGAACTGTCATCATAATCATGTCAGTTTCTCCCCAAATTAATCTTTACACTTAGTGCAATTACAATTGAAATCTTTTCAAGGATTTTCATGCACATTGACAGGCTGATCTTAAAATTCATATGAAAGAATAAAGAAAGGCAACATAATTTTCAAGGCAAATAAAAAAGGGACGCTTATCTTACAAGGAAAGCAAACCTCATTATAAAGCTGGAATAATTGAAACAGCATATTTCAATATGACACAAAAATACCAGTGAAAAAGAATAGCGAGTTCATAACAGTTCCATATAAATATGAACAGTAGCAAGACAATTGTCTAACCATATGGAAAAAGATAAAATCAGATAACTATCATTCCATACAAAAATAAATTTTAGATAAATTAAAGATCTAAATATAAAATGCAAACTTTAAAATGTTTAGAAAACATACAGCAGCCAGGCGTGGTGGCTCACGCCTGTAATTCCAACACTTTAGGAGGCCAAGACGGGCAGATCACTTGAGGTCAGGAGTTCGGGACCAGCCTGGGCAACATGGCAAAACCTCATCTCCATTTAAAATACAAGAAATTAGCCTGGCATGGTGGCAGGCACCTGTAATCCCAGTTACTAGGGAGGCTGAGGTGGGAGAATCACTTGAACCCAGGAGGTGGAGGTTGTAGTGAGCCGAGATCATGCCATTGCACTACAGCCTGGGTGACAGAGTAAGACTCCGTCTTGGGTTAAAAAAAAAAAAAAAAGTAAACATACAGCAAAAAACATTTTAATGACATTGACATAGGGAGAGATTTCTTAAACAAGATCCAAAAAGCACAAACTCTGAAGAAAAAGACCTAATTATATATAGATCACACAGATAATTGATTAGATGGATATTTAAAACTTCTATTTAACAAAATACAATCCATCTAGTACCTGGAATGTATAAAGAATTTCTACAAATTCATAAAGAAATAAAAGATTTTAAGAATGGCAAAAGATGTGAAAAGGCAATTCACAGACAAGGACCCCCAAACCCAAATGATCAATAATCTGGTAGAAGGTGCACAACCTCTTGAGTAATCAGGAAAATGTAGTATTAAAAATAAACAAGAAAATACGGATATACTTTGGATATGCATCCCCTTTAAATCTCATGTTGAATTGTAATCCCCAATGTTGGAGGTGGGACCTGGCGGGAGGTGACTGGATTGTGGGAGTGGCCTCTCATGGTTTAGTGCTGTCCACACAACAGTCAGTGAGTTCTCGTGAGATCTGGTCGTTTAAAAGCGTGGAACTTTCCCCTCTCTCTCTTACTCCCGCTGTGTCATGTGAGATGTCTGCTCCCTCTTTGCCTTCCACCATGATTGTAAGTTTTCTGAGGCTGCCCCAGAAACAGATGCCAGCACTATGCTTCCTGTACAGCCTGTAAAACCATGAGCCAATTAAACCTCTTTTCTCATAAATTACCCAGTCTCAGGTGTTTCTTCTCAGCAATGCAAGAACAGCCTAACACAAATATCATTTGACATACATCTGATTATCAAAAAAGTCTGATAATACTAAATGTTGGGAGAGAATGAGGGAGTGTAAGCTAGCACAACAAGCTTGGAAAACCATTTGGCAATGTTGAGTGAAATTGAAAATGCATGTACTCTAGGACCCAGCAATTTCATGTGTAGAATTTAACTCAGAAAAACTTTTGCTCAATTGTAAGATCCAAAAAGCAAAAGCCATCAGACGTATATTATTAGTAAAAATAAAAAACTGAAACAATCTAAATGTCCATTGACATGAGCTAATGATAAACTGTCATATATTCTTATATAATATACAGCAATTAAAATTACTTAATAAGTTATATGGAGGTCATTATGCTAAGTGAAATAAGCCAGGCGCATAAAGACAAACACTGCCTGTTTTCACTTATTTGTGGGATCTAAAAATCAAAACAATTGAACACATGGAGATAGAGAGTAGAAGAGGGTTACCAGAGGCTGGGAAGGGAAGTGGGAGGGGGAAATGGAGATGGTTAATGGGTTAAAAAAAAAAAAAAAGTAGTTAGAAACAATTAATAAGACCTAGTATTTGACAGCACAACAAGGTGACTATAGCCAATAATAATTTAAATGTACATTTAAAAATAGCTAAAATAATATATTAGATTGTTGGTAACACAAAGAATAAATGCTTCAAGGGATAGGTACTCCATTTTACATGATGTGATTATTAAACATTACATGCCTGTATTAAAAAAACTCATATACCCCATAAATATATACAATTGCTATGTATCCACAGAAATTAAAATTAAAAATCAAATAGTAAAAAATAAAAACAAAAAATGTAAAATTACTTAAGAAGTTATATATGCATAAAAACGAATAAAACTAAAAGATATTTTTGTTGAGCAAAGAAAGGAGATTGTAATTTGATAAAATGTGATACCATTAATGTACTATTTTAAGACACAAAGCATATATAGCTAATAATATAATATGTAGAGCTATATGTTTGTGAATGTGTAATAAAGTTATAATAACATACACAGGAAGGATCACACAAAACTTCAGTATAGGAACTAGCTCTTCAGAAAGAAGTAGGAGATGAAATGTTTTTAATTTTATCTGAAACATTACATATTTTAAATATATACATTCATTTAATCTAGGTACTGGGCATGGGAGTCGGGATTTTTCACATAATTTTGACATTTTCCAAATGCTGAAAATAGATCACAATTTAAAGAGAGAAAGAGAAGCAGACAAACTTAATCTAGCACCAAAGCCTTAGTCATCACTGAGAAGGAATGATTTTAAGTAACACATAATATTTCTACTCAGATTCTTCATTGAATCAAGTCTCCACCATCACATGGGCTCATGCCCAAAGTTTTCTGGGAAAGACAGGAGGCTAAAAGAGGGAGAAGGAGGGAAATGCTGTAAATATGAACTGCAAGTATGCTATTCTTAAAATTCTAGAAGACATAGTGGTGCAAGGCATGGTGGAGCAATTTTTTTCTTGCACTTCCTTTTTGATTCCTGGTACACACTAAGGCTGTGGAAACACAGAAGAGCAGCACAATTCAACACCAAGGACGAGACAGGCATCCTTTCTATATATTGGAGCTATGCTGACCGGAGGCTAATTTCAACAGTGTGGAAAGTAAGCTTTCTTTTAGGTGCTCTGCTGGAAGTTTAACACTAGCTGGCATTGCTATTGAGAGTCATTAGCCACTCATGAGCTCCACTGAGAGCACATTTTTTATAGCCATGATATTGCAAGTGAAGTTCAGAGACATTAAATATACTTGCCCAAGTTCACATCGCTGTTAAGTAGAGGGGCCAGGATTCAAACCTAAGTTTCTCTGACTCTAAAAATCCAAGGTCTTAAGTGGGACACAGTGGCTCACGCCTGTAATCTCAGCACTTTGGGAGGCTGAAACAGGCAGATCACCCAAGGTCAGGAGTTCGAGACCAGCCTGGTCAACATGGTGAAACCCTGTCCCTATTAAAAACACAAAAATTAGCTGTTCATGGTGGCAGGCACCTGTAATCCCAGTTACTTGGGAGACTGAGGCAGGAGAATTGCTTCAACCCAGGAGGCGGAGGTTGCAGTGAGCCAAGATAGCACCATTGCACTCCAGCCTTGGCAACAGAGTGGAAACTCCATCTAAAAAAATATAAATAAATAAATAGCTGGAGATACTTCAATAGAAAGAATTTAAAGAAGAGGGAAAAAAAGAGAATCAGAAGAGAGAAGGGATGGGAAGTATATTTGTTACTTATTACTGCAAAGCAGTATTACCAGAAATTTAGTGGCTTAAAACAATACATTTATTAGCACATCATTTCTTTTTCTTTTCCTTTCAACTTTTATTTTAGAATCAGGGGCACATGTCCAAGTTTATTACATGGATATATGGTGTGATGCTGAGGTTTGGGGTACAAATGGCCCCATCACCCAGATACCGAGCACACTAGGCAATAGATTTTCAACACCTCCCTGTTTCCCTGCCTCCTCCCTCTAGTAGTCCCCAGTGTCTGTTGTTGCCATCTTTATGGTAAACATGCCATCCATGTGTACCCAATGTTTAGCTCCCACTTATAAGTGAGAACATGCAGTATTTAGTTTCCTGTTCATGCATTAACTTGCTTAGGATAATGGCCTTCAGCTACATCCATGTTGCTGCAAAAGTCATTCCCTCTTTCTTTTTTTATAGATGTGTAGTATTCCATGGTGTGTATACACCACATTTTCCTTATCCAATCCATCATTGATGAGTACCTGGATTGATTCCATGTTTTTGCTGTTGTGTGACACAATTTCTGTAGGTCAGGAATCCAGGCATGGCTTAGTGTCAGGGTCTCACAAGGCTGAAATCAAGGTGTTGATCAGGTTGGTTTGACTGGGAAAGATCTGTTCCAAACATAGATGGTTGGTCGCAGAAGTCAGTTTCTCATGGCCTATTGGACTGAGAGCCTCCTTTTCTTGCTCTCAGTGGAGGCTGTCTTCATTTCCCGCCTGGTTCTTGGCCAAAGGCCACCCTCAGTTCCTTGCCACGTGGGCCTCCTCAACATGACCCTTTGCTTCATCAGTGCCAGCAAGATGGGCATTTGTGGGGGGCTGGTTGCAGGGAGAAGTGGGGATGGTTAATGAGTACAAAAAATTGGAAAGAATGAATAGGACCCAGTATTCAATAGCTCAACAGGGTGACTATACTCAGTAATAATTTAATTGTACATTTAAAAATAACTAAAAGGGTATAATTGGATTGCTTGTAAGACAAAAGATAAATGCTTGAGCAGACAGATACCCAATTTTCCATGACGTGATTATTACTCATTGCATGCCTACACCAAAATATCTCATGTACCCCATAAATACATACAACTACTATGTATTCACAAAAACCTTTTCTAAAAGATGGGCATTGTACCTTAATAACGTAATTGCAGAAGTGAAATGCTGTATGCTATCACCTTTGTAGTATTCTGTTGGTTAGAAACAAGTCACAGATTCCATTCACAATAAAGGGGAAGGGATTACACAAGGGCATGATACCAGAAGATGGGAATCTTCAGGGGCCATCTTAAAGTCTGTCCACAACAGGGAGCAGAGAATGTTAGGCCTCCATACTCTAGCTTGCCTCTCTGTAAGCCTAAAAGAAATCCCCAAAACTCAAATTTTATTCCCATTTTGTCACCTGCCAGATGCATAATCATCCTTCAAAATGCAGATCATCTATTCATTTAACCATTAAATTGTTTTTAAATTTTTGTCTCTTATCTCCACATTCCATTATTCCCTCCTCTGTTGTACCGTGGTGTTCTGTTCAAACTTCTAATAGAGATAGCACTTAACGCTTGGTATTATTACCTGTTTATGTGCCCCTTTCATACTATCAGCTTTTGAGGGCATAGCCTGTCTTATTTATTGAAATATTCACAGAATGTATGCAAATGTCTGGCACATATTATGGATTGTTCATAGGTGTTCACTGATGAACTACTATATTAAATATCTCAAGATAAGGGATAATAAGTCCCAGAAAAATGACATAGATAGTAAGTCCTATAAGCAATCAGAGGAGTGAGAAATTACATTTATTTCATATGACTCCAGAGATAGCAATTGGACTGATAGGTAAATGTTATAAGGAAAGCAAGGTTAGGCTCACTATAAGGAGGAGTATGAATAATCAAAGTATCCCAAGAGCTGATCTGTTTCCCCAAACTCACTAGAGTTTCTTATCATTACAGGCCAGTGGTCTGGGATTCCTGTATTTGTTAAAGTATGAGACCAAGGACCCCTAATATCTTTTCCTAACTTCTAATCTATGATTTCATGAAGTTACTGAGTGTTTGTTTCCATTAGGCATCTCATCTGTATTTTATTCTTGAGTTTGATATTTAAGAGGAATTCTTCTTGGAGGACATGATGAAGGAATTGGAAATAGAGTGAGCTCAGAGCTTTTTTCAACAAACCAAAACTTAGGCTGCATTCAGGTGATGGATTTACCCTGCGTCATGCATCCTATCTATTGGGATGAAGAAGAGATACCGGAGTAAGAATTCTGGTTCACAAATGGGGTAACTATGTGCTTAGGTTTGCAGTAACCATTTGGTGTAGAGAAGCAAAGAAGCAAGGAAGAGAAAGGCAAGACACCAAATATTTTGGCCTGTGTCACATGGAAGAAGACCAAAAAGAGAAAAAGAGTCTTTTCAGTGGAAAGAAAATGGAAATAATTTGATTCTAGGTAGTAAGAACCCATTAAATGTCTTTCGGTGGCAAAAGCCTAAGAGATAATGACAGTAAAGATAGCAATGAACCTTTTTCAACAAACCCCACCGGCTTCTTTTCTTGTATGACCTGTCTAAGCT
Source organism: Theropithecus gelada (assembly GCF_003255815.1). Classification (NCBI taxonomy): domain Eukaryota; kingdom Metazoa; phylum Chordata; class Mammalia; order Primates; family Cercopithecidae; genus Theropithecus; species Theropithecus gelada. The sequence continues at coordinate 75,886,556 of NC_037677.1, read as the reverse complement.
TCCTGTCTCCCCAAGAGCTTTTCTCTTTGCCCACCAAGAAATCCAAACTCCTCTTCCTCTCTGTTTCCCCTCCAAAGCTATTTTTCTCTTCTTCCTCAGCCACCCAAACTTTTTCTTGACTGATCACCTAAATTGTGTTCATTTTCTCAGGGTATTTATTCCAAGTTTGATCTCTGTTGCTGGGTTCTCAAGACTGGGGCACCCAAAACACCATTGACCACATCTGCCCCAAGTGTCTCAAGGTTTTGAGAGCAGCCCAGGGAAGAACAGAAAAGATGTCTTCTTTCAAGATTTCTCTGCATGCTGTTCTTAGTGCTTTCCACTTGTGTGAAAGTGGATGTTTGATGGAGCTGGTAGTTTTGTATTCTGTAGTATTTGTAGTGTATCTCTACCATGTCACCTCCCACAGTCCATTTTATTGCTCACTGTTTTAAAATATGCTTAGCACATAGCACAGACTCCAGTAGCATGGGATGAAATGAATTGAATGTGCTTTCATAGTAATCTGCTTTGGTGGACTCGGCAGACACTACAAAGCATTAATGAATCAATCTTTTGTTTCTACAAGAAAATAATTAGGTTACGGGTAAGTTAAAATCAGTGCCAATGTCTATGAAAGGGATATTGGGGCTATCTTTAAAAATTAAAAAGTCACTTAACATTTGACCCAAAAACTTTATTTCTAGGAATTTGTCCTATAGATTTATTCACACATGAGTAAATGAGGTAGGTTTAAGATTACTACATGGCATGCTGTTAGTAATAGCAAACCAAAAGAAACAACCTGAGGTTTAAAGAATAGGGTTCAAATTAATTATATCACAGCACATGATCACAATGAATTAAAAGGCAGCCCTTCAGAGAAATGAGGCAGATATTTCCATACTGATATGAAACTCTATACAATATATGTTAAGAAAAGTAAGGTGCAAAAGGGTATGTATATGCTCTGTTCATAGCTACCATTTCACAACATTTGTGTGAAAATATATATTCATGTATACATTTGTGCATATATACATATATAAGTAATTTAAATACCATAAAATTTCAAGGAAAATCAACACAAGGCTTTATCCATAGCTACCATTATCTAAATATTTGTTACACTGGGTGCAGTGGCATTAGCTTCTGAAATCCAAGCCTAAACTTGAAGATGGCTGGAAACAATCCAGTCTCTGTTAGCTAAGCATGTAATGAAATAGCTAGCCTGCACCTGTGGGAACAAAAACAGTAGGGTTTTGCCTCACTTACATCAGTAGACCAAGAGGACATTAACTTTCTTCTCTAAGCAGGTACCTCTAAATCAATTTAATTCAGTACTTAGAGTCCTAACAGGCCAGGAGCCCTTCAGATTTCCTCATGTTTATTCCTCTTTCGTTTAAAGTTCTGAATCTAAATACTTCTTTTCAGGCCCTGCTCAAGCTTTCCCCCACAAAACATCTCAACTGTGAGAGCCCCTAGTAATGGCACCCTTTCCTGGCCCTATAGAGGTTTTGGTCCAGGTCTTTTCTGGGTACTTGACATATTAGTTATATTATCTTCATGTACATGTTCTGAATTCCTAAGTAGACTATGAACACCTGCAGAGCAATGTCACTCATTGGAGGCAGACAGATGTGGATTCAAATCAACTAGCTGGAAACCACATGTTACTATGTAACCTTCCACTAAAGCTCTCTAAGCCTCATCTATAAAATAAAAATGATAAAACCTACTTTAGGGTTTTGATGTGATGATTAAATCAAGCAACACATGAGAAACTGCCTGTCCCAGCATCTGATACATGTGAGTATCAGAGGGGAGTCATGTTGCCCCCAAGGCTCTAACAAAGTAATTTGTAGAAAGGAAGTCATTGGTGCATGTTTATTTATTATAACGTGGGTTTTTTTTTAAAGAAAAGAAACCAAACATAAACATAATTTTCAAATATAAACAGTGCAGTAGTCAAATATCGTGCAGGGCAGAATTTTATATTAATATCCCTTCCATCCATTCTATATGACAGAATTGTTTTCAGTAAAACTGGAAAAAGAAATGATGAATAATGGCCAGAAAAGAAATGCAGATGGAGAAATTTTCTTTAACTTCAAATATATAATCATTTTGGAGCAAATAATAATAAATTAAACATTTCAGTAAAATAAAGGAAAATAAAACATTGATCCTTTTTAACCATGTTAATAGTTTTTATACAAAGGAAAATACCTATATATTGGTCTATGGCAGAAATAAATAACATTACATTTTCTCTTTTTAAGTGTTAACTTAGAAAATTTTATAATGACTTCATCAAATTTGACCTTCGCATTTTCACATTCAGTGAACAGTCTAGCTGGATTTACCTACCAATCTATCTTGAAAGAAAACAATATGTTATAATAATTTTAATTTGGAAGTTTCTTTCACATGAGGCAACAGACATACATTTAAACATGAGGATAATTTTGGCAGACTCAAAAAAATTGGATTCAACAAGAAATTTTGGAAATTGTAATATCCTTATATCTTTGTCTTTAGGAACAATTCTAAGGGCTTTCAAAGGTCTCCCAAAAAATTTCTACTAAAATGCTATCTTCACCAGAAATATTTGTCAGAAATTTCTTTTCTATAATTTTGTAAAAACTTCCTGGTTTTCATCTTATACATGAATCTGAGAAAAATGACTGAATAACAGTAAATATTGGCTTTTTGTGGTTTTTTTAATCCATTGCTTTAAAATGGGTGTCCAGTGCTTGGTATTCAGACACTGACTTTTGCTTTCTTCTAGCAATGAAATACCAACTTTTTCATTGTTTCTCTTGGCATTCTTTGAACTTTTATTCTTTTTTAAATGTAAATATCCAAGTTTCTTACATTTTGTTGTTGTAGAGCCTTCTCTACAATATCTATGCACAGATCTTCAAGGAATAATTTTAAAGCTTTGTGTTTCACTGCATATTATTCAAGTCTAATTGTGGCTATTTGCAAACGTTTTTATATCTGATTAACCTCATCTAAAAATTTTATGCCATTAAAAAAATTCAAAAAATATTACTTACATCTATCATTGTTTGTTCTGAATCCACTGTTTAAATGAAGAAATATGTAAGTGGTAGAGTTGGTTGTCCAGAAACTTCAAACAATTATCGTCTGTTATGAGCTTACTTTAAAAACAAATGCGTATAGTTTAATTCCATGAGTCAGAGGCTAACAGTATAACTGGAAATTCTCCAAATTAACTTCCATGTAGTAGTATGCAAAGTTATTAAAGGATTAGTAATGTAAATGTACTAATTAGAAACTTATGTAAGTGTTACTCAACAGGTGACAAAATATTCTAAATTTAGATTACGATGATGGCTACACAACTCTGTGGATATACTACAAATCATTTAATTGTATACTTTATATAGATCAATTTTATGGTATGTGAATTAAGGTTAAAAAAAAACCTTAAGAGGAACTACAGTGATTATTTAGAACTTAAATCAGTAATATATTTTGGGGCATAGGAGTATCTCATCACTGGCATTCTGTCGAATTACTGAAAGATTTATACTATTCTTAAATTCCCTACAATAAGCCCGCTATGGTCTGCACCCAGGGCGAACAGCACCTGTATCCTTACAACTTTGGCACGCCGCTGGGTCGATTAGTGTTTTCATAATTCTATGTAACATAATTACTATTAAATTCTACTCCATTAGGCTTAAACTCAGGGCAAGGATCCAAATATATGCCGTGTCTATTATGACTGCCCAAATGGTAACCCACAGTAATCCGGGGGATTGTGGAATCCAGCACTAAATGACGTATTCAGGAATGACCTTGCAGTATCCCTGCTTCTGATACTGAATTTTCTGTCTTGCGGTTTCTTATCTGTTTCTATCTCTCTCCCTGTCACTCTTTCTCTCCTTCTTCCTTTCCTCTCTTCAGCGTTCTGTGTTAGAAATATCTGAAAATTATTCTGAGAGGCTTAATGTTCTTAAACCTGCCAGTTAACTGCGACTTTTTAACACCAGCTGAATAAGGTGATCTTTCTTTGCTAAGGTGCAAAGGTTACAGCAGCTGTGTAGCTAAAACACCTATATTTATACTAGTTCCACCTCCTTTTCCTGCAAAGGCAGGAGAAATGTTAATCCACATACCAAAAGTTTGCTTTGTTTTGAGGTGGGCCGAATGTTAATGTTAAGACATGACTCCGTTTTTCCCATTCCCTGCCAGGGTCGTGGGCTGGGGAGAGTTCAGAAATTAAAAACAGAGCAATCACTTATGTAAGCACACCCTTTATGGGATGTTTCTGTCAAAACCCAGAAATTGTGGCTCTCCTTTCCATTTCTCATCAGTTGCCCTCTCCCCACTCCCTATTCCAAACAGCACAGTTCTCCTTATAGCAAGCAAAAGGGCCTCACCCAAAGTCTTAAGCCTTTTCTCCCAGTCAAATATGCTTTCTGTCCACTGTTTCCCAGGAAGCTGTATTATTTTTATTTTTATTTTTATTTATTTATTTTTTTTGAGAGATGGAGTCTCACACTGTCACCCAGGCAGGAATGCACTGGTGCCTCCCAGTTCAAGCGATTCTCCTGCCTCAGCCTCCCGAGTAGCTGGGATTACAGGCGCATGCCACAATGCCTGGCTAATTTTTTGTATTTTTAGTAGAGATGGGGTTTCACTGTGTTGGCCAGGCTGGTCTAGAATGCCTGACCTCATGATCCACCCACCTTGGCCTCCCAAAGTGTTGGGATTACAGGCCTGAGCCACCGAGCCCGGCCGGAAGCTGTATTCACAGTGTGTTGACACTCTCATTTTCTTTGTTTGTTTTTTTTTAAATTTTATTTTAAGTCCCGAGATACATGTGCAAGATGTGCAGGTTTGTTACATAGGTAAACGTGTGCCATGGTGGTTTACTGCACCTATCGACCCTCTCATTTTCAATCTCTTCTCACTTTTTCCATTTCCTGATCTCCTGATAGAGTATGTCCCTCTTCCCTAGGACACCAATGGATGCAGCCCTTGGGCAAATAAAAGCCCAGGAGACAGGAACACAACATGGACAGGCTCACCAAGTTGAAGGTTACTCATCTGTTCTCCATACAATAAAGGAATAAGCAATGTTTCTTGGCCTGACTATCTAGGGCTTACCAGGGTAGACAGTGAATGCCAAATCCCACCCTCTGAGAGATCAACTATCCTCAAAATAGGATTTGGGTGTGTGTAGGAGGGGAGGGTGTGCGTGTGTGTGTGTGTGTGTATAGGGAGCATATATATATTGAAAAAGCATATAATAGTGCAGTGGAAGGCATGGCCATTAGTGTGGTCACTGACAGGCTATGGGATCTCATAACATTATTTTTTCTCTTTAAACTTCAGTTTCTGTATATGTAAAATGAGGCTAATAAAATATCTCCTTCATTGAAAGAGAGACTTTTTTTTTTTTTTTTTTTTGGTATTTCAATGTTTATGTATTGTCTTCATTTTCTGTTGCTATTTCAATGTTTATGTATTGTCTTCATTTTCTGTTGCTTTTAACAGAAAACCTCAAATGAAGTAATTTATAAAGACAAGGAATTTATTTCTTACAATTATGGAGCCTGGGAAGTCCCAGGTTGAGAGGCCACATCTGGTGAGAGCCTTCTTGCTGGTAGGGACACTCTGAAAACTCCCAAGAGAGTGTAGTATATCACGTGGTAAGAAGGCTGAGACTGCTAAGATGCTCAGGCCCTCTTCTTATAAAGTCACCAGTCTCACTCCCATGATAACCCATTTAATCCATGAATGAATCAATCCATTCATGAAGGAAAAGCCCTCATGATCCAATCATCTCTTAAAGCCCAACTTCTCAATACTGCCCCATTGGGGATCAAATTTCAACATGAGTTTTGGAGGGGACAAATATTCAAACCATAGCAATGAAATTGGAATTATCTTACAATCTGAGCTGTTTTATATTATTTGTATACTAGTGTGATGGCTAATATTAAGTGTCAACTTGATTTGATTGAAGGATGCAAAGTATAGTTTCTGGGTGTGTCTGTGAAGGTGTTGCCAGAGGAGATTAACATTTGAGTCAGTGGACTGGGAGAGGAAGATCCACCCTCAATGTGGGTGGGCACCATCCAATCTGCTGCCAGTGCGACTAGGAAAAGCAGGTGGAAGAAGGTGGAATACACTGTCTTGCTGAGTCTTCCAGCAGTCATCTTTCTCCCGTGCTGGATGCTTTCTGCCTTTGAACATCAGTCTCCAGGTTATTCGGCCTTTGAACTCTTGTACTTACACCACTGGTTTGCCCGGGGCTCTCCAGTCTTCAGCCACAGATTGAAGGCTGCACTGTTGGTTTCCCTACTTTTGAGGCTTTGGGACTCAAACTGAGCCACTTCTGGCTTCCTTGCTCCTCAGCTTGCAGATGGCTTATCATGGAACTTCACCTTGTGATGGTGTGAGTCAGTTCTCCTTAATAAACTCTCTTTTATATATACATATATCCTATCAGTTCTGTCCTTCTGGAGAACTCTAATACTACTAGTAACTACCTGCTAGGGTGTTTTGAGGCTTCCAGGTGATAGTGCCTGTAAAATGCACTTCACTGTTACAGATTCTCCAGTGACAGATGTTTTTTCTTCAAGAAAGTAAGGGAGACATGTTAGAATCTGTCAGAACATGAAATTGTATTTATATTACTAGGCCATTGGTTTGTGTATGTGCGTGTATTTCTTTTGCCCACAAATCTTCAACTTGGGCGGAGCTCGACTGAGACCGCTGACCTCTGCTCCAAGAGGTAACAGCCTGGGAAGCTTGAATGGGACTGGAGGATCTGCTTCCAAGAAGGCTTACCCATGTGCTGGGTGTGGTGTTTTCTACATGTTTAAATTGTAATATTTATTTTATTGAGGTATAGTTTATATACCATAAGTCCACCAACTTAAAATGTGCATTTCAATGATTTTTTAGTAAATGTATCCAGTACAACCATTACCACCATCCAGTTTTGAAACATCTACACCACCCCAGAAAGTTATTTTGTGCTTTTTTGTAGTTAATCCCCACTTTTATTCCCAAGCCTAGGCAAACACTGATCTGCTTTATTTGGGTCTTTATAAATTTGCCTTTGTTGGACATTTCATATAAATGAAATCATACAATATGTAGGTCTTTTGCATATGGCTTTTTTTTTTTCACTTGGTGTAATGTTTTTGATGTTCATCCATGTTTTAGCATGTGTCAGTAATTTGTCCCTTTTATTGCTTAATAATATCCCATTGTGTAGATATACCACATTAGATTTATCTATTCACCAGTTAATTGACATTTGGGTTATGTTCAATTTTTATCTATTGATAAAATAATCTGCTATGAACATTCATGTACATAGTATTTGAAATTAGAAATATGTTTTATTTCTCATCGATAGATTCCTAAGTGTGAAATTGCTGAGTCATATGGTTACGTTTTGGTTTAGCTTTTGTATATATGTGTTTTGTTTCTTTTTGAGACAAGGTACTTGGTATGTGGCTCAGACTGGTCTCAAATTCCTGGCCTCAAGCGATCCTTCTGCCTCAGCCTCCCAAGTAGCTGTGATTACAGGAGCACAACACCACACCCAGCTTATGTTTAACTTTTAAAGAAGCTGCCAAAGTGTTTTTCCAAAGTCGTTGTACTTACATTTTGTATTCCCACCAGCAGTGGATAAGGGTTCAAGTTTTTCCACATCCTCTCCAAACTTTGTCTTTTTAATAAGACATTTTTAAAAATTGTGACAAAAAAGCACATAACAAAATGTACCACCTAAACCATTTGTAAGTGCACAGCTCAGTTGTGGTAAGTATAGTCATATTGTTATGCAACCAGTCTCCAGAACTTTTTCATCTTGCAAAACTGAAACTCTATGCTGATTAAACAACTCCCCATGCGTGACCCTTAGACCCTGGAAACCACCATTGTACTTTGTTTCTGTGAGTTTGACTACTCCAGAAACCTCATATAAGTGGAATAATACAGAATAAGTCATTTTGTGGCCAGTTTATTTCACTTAGCGTAATGTCCTCAAAGTTCATCCCTGGTGCATCCTGTGTCAGAATTTCCTTCCTGTTTAAGGCTAAAGACACAAATTTTTAAAGGATAGGGAATGCTGTATTTATCATCCTTAGGGTTAAGCAAAGTCTCTCACTCCTGGCTGCAGGGGAATGGGAAAGTAATGGGAAGGGAAGGAGAAGGATTTGGGAGAAAGTTTCCAAAAAATAGAAAGGCATACAGGAAGGAATTAGGAATACACATTGTATCCTTAGGGTGAGCCCAAACTTCCTTTGTCAGTAAAGTGTAAATATCTTTCTGCCTTTTCACAAGATTGTATTATATAGTATATATAAAGGTCTTCCTAGGCCAACTGGCTTTTGGAGTCCCCATCACTCTTAATTGATTACAAAGTTGGCTTTGCATTTAGTCCCTGTAATTAGATTCTGTTAGGCATTGCAGAAAAGTGCAACCAACCATGATTCTGAGCATCTGGAAATAGGTTTGTTTGTTAAAGAGCTGTGTCATGTAGACTTGTTTAACAACGTTTATAGCATTAACATGTTTATTACTGTTTAATCTCAGGAGTAAAATTACAAGCATCAGTCTCAGTAAATGACAATATATTGTTCTGGATTACTTAAAAAATTAAGAGAGTGAGGTGCTCATTTATTGCTCTAAAGAATAGTTTTGCCAGGAGCGGTGGCTCATGCCTGTAATCCCAGCACTTTGGGAGGCCGAGGCAGATGGATCACGAGGTCAGAAGATAAAGATCATCCTGGCTAACACGGTGAAACCTCGTCTCTACTAAAAATACAAAAAATTAGCCAGGTATTGTGGCATGCGCCTGTAGTCCCAGCTACTTGGGAGGCTGAGGCAGGAGAATTGCTTGAACCCAGTAGGCAGAGCTCGCAGTGAGCTGAGATCGTGCCACTGCACTCCAGCCTGGGCTACAGAGTGATACTCCATCTCAAAAAAAATAATAATAATAATAATAATCTTTACTTTTAGATGGCAATATCAGCTGCAAAAAGTGCAATTGTTATAATATAGTACAAAAATGATCAGAGCAATACAGTCGAAAGACTCCATCCAGAATATTTATATCATAGCCTAAAATGACAATTCATATCAGAGAAGAAAGGAACTAAATTTCTAAAAATGCTTGTGGAGGGTCACAAGATAGGAGAAAGCTGTTTTGTTGTTGTTGTTTGTTTGTTTGTTTTGTTTTGTTTGAGATGAAGTCTCGCTCTGTCACCCAGGCTGGAGTGCAATGGCACGCCCTCACTCTCGGCTCACAGTAACCTCTGTCTCCGGGGTTCAAGTGATTCTCCCACCTCAGCCTCTGGAGTACCTGGATCTGCAGGCACGCGCCACCACGCCCAGCTCATATTTTGTATTTTTAGTAAAGACGGTGTTTCACCATATTGGCCATATTGAACTCCTGACCTCAAGTGATCTGCCCGCCTCAGCCTCCCAAAGTGCTGGGATTACAGGAGTGTGCCACCTCGCCTGGCCAGAGAAAACTGTTAAATGGAATTGTAAAAAAGAAAAAAAAAAAGATCTGAGAAGAAGGAACCCTGCAAAAGAGTATAACACATCTACTATGGCAATAAAATTCTCTCTACATGTAACTTTCTGCTCTAGGATTACGACTGCCTTAATTTTTTAATATCAAAACTTTGAACTGTGTTTATTAGGGATATTTTCCCATGAAACATTTTTCATTTTAGATAATAAATCATGGGATAAAACTGCTATGTTTTCATCATTTTAAAAAGTTTTATATAAATAATAGACCTTCCTTTCTTCCTTCCTTTCTTCCTCCCTCACTCTCTCTCTCCTTTCCTTTCCCTCCCTCCCTTCCTTCCTTCTTCCTTCCTTCCTTCCTTCCTTCTTCCTTCCTTCCTTCCTTCCTTTTTTCTTTCTTTCTTTCTTTCTTTCTTTCTTTTTCTTTCTTTTTTTAATTTTTGACAGAGTCTTGCTCTGTCACCCAGGCTGGAGTGCAGTGGCATGCTTTAGGCTCACTGCAACCTCTACCTCCTGGGTTCAAGTAATTCTCGTGCCTCAACCTCCCAAGTAACTGGGATTACAGGCATGCACCACCACACTTGGCTAAGATATATATATATGTGTGTGTAGAGATAGGGTTTTGCCATGTTGCCCAGGCTGATCTTGATTTCCTGGCCTCAAGAGATCTGCCCACCTTGGACTCCCAAAGTGCTGGGATTACAGGTGAGACTTTCCATATAATTTATCAAAACATGTTTTTTTCTTTGTGTTAACAAAGGCCATGGGCGAAATCAGTGATTTCCAAACTTTTTTTTCAAGTGTTGGAAGCCATTCTTTCAATAATTTCTAATGTGGAATTCAAGAACAATAATAGCTACCATTTTTCTGAACAAGCTCCATGTTTCCCATACTGTGCTAAGTGCATTACACATTACCCTCTGTTTTCATTGATCATACATGGTAGGTGCTATTAAACTAATTTTTATATGAGAAAGCTTACCCAAGTCCATTCAGATAGTTTAGAAAAACAGACACATACTGAACTGCTCCAATTACAGCTGGGGATGAGAGGGAATGGGCCACATCCACATTTCTGCCCTCACCATCACCTTGTTCCAGCTCCCACAACCCGGTCCTAACTTCCGGGGTCTTTGTTGAAATCCCCCTCTGCCTCAGAGTGGCCCATCAAAAGCCTTTCCACTGGGCACTTTGCTGAAGAATGGGGGATGCAGTTGCCCTGTTTAAGAAGGGATCTAGCCAGGGCCCCTCAGAATGTTATGAAAATAAACTATGACTAAGTAAAACCACAGAGGGATTTTTTTCTCATACTTCATCAATCAAAAAAAGAAACAAAAAATGTTTAAACACTCTTCTGCTTGCTGTTTGGTGCTCAAAATTGGTTTTATTGTTAATGAAGAAAAATAGGCTACAGAATGGACAGGATCAGTGTTGAAAGAAATGCAGGTCTTAGAAAGATACACATAACAGAAGCAGCCTTGAAGGAAGCACAGGTCACTCCTGAGAAGTTCATGGTTGGCTCCACCACTGTTGAGGCTGTCTGCTTTTTGCCCTTCCCAAATGGTGGCTCTAATCTAATTTCAGAGACTCATTCAACACTGGGTTCCAACCCTGTGGAGATTCATGGGGGACAAGGAAGTTCATGTATCAATCACAGGTCCCACCCTGGGAATGGTCCCCCTGAAATCTTATGGCCTGTAGCTGGGCAGAATTGGGGATGTGGGGGACAGATAATGCCAAAACCTGTGAGACAACAATCTAGACAGCTGTTCAGAAAATATATCACAATTAAGAATGCTTGTCCTACATGTGTTCCAAACACCCATTCTGAGCCATTCATTCCCAGCTCTCCTGATTGGGCTCTACCTCCTGATGATTCTGGTTTTACAGTTGGTGGGACTACCTAACCACAAAAGGAAAAGGCCCTGTTGTATATGAAGACCTCAGTGGCCTGTAAGCTCAGAACTGCCCCCAGCACAAATGAGAGCTCTCTTCACCCCAAATAAAGCACCCACAGGTCAAAAAAGGTGGGGACATTCGATGGGGTGGCCCTCCCTAGAAACCACTCCTGGACAGCACAGCCTCAAAGGCACAAGGAGAAAACAAAAAAGAGCGCTTCCCCTATTTGCAAAGACAAACACTTCTTCATTGAGTGGAGGAGACGCAAAATTGGCAACTGGCCGGTAGTCCCCAGCAGTACCTGAGAAATGAGGTCACCTTTGTTCCAGAGAGGGCAGACTGGTCGTGGCATCCCCTGCAGCGGAGCCAGGCTGCACTATATGGACTATAGCCCCGGGACTGCTGGTAGATGTCCTGCTCCACTATGTCACCTCCACCAGGAATGCCTGAATCTTTTCACCAAACCCTTCATTTCACTCTACTCTCTTTGAAATTTCTGACTAAATCCGTGTGTCAACTCCTTCCTTCGACGTCTTCATAAATTGCCCGATTGCCGACTGTTGCTTTGACTCTTCCTCCAGATCTGCCTTGGTCAGCAGCACGCCCAGGGAGCTCTTCATCCGCCTCTTCGACTTGGCCAGTGATCCCCTCCAAAGACTTCTCCAAGTCTGCCCCTCTCCTTAATTCACCCTCTTTCTCTGGACCATCCCCCCTCTCCCCGCATCATGACTCGGTAACCTCTCTGTATTCCGTGCGCTGACAACGCCTACAGCCTGCTGGATATCCTGCAGAGACTTCTTAAATCTGAGCTTCTGAAGGCTGCGGGACCCTGTGGCCTCTTCCACAAGCTGGGTCGGGTGCGGGAGAACTGGGTTGCTGCAGCTGTGCTGGGGGTGACAGGAAGCCCAGGCTTCGTATTGCTGTGGGTGACGGTCACATGGAGCCCGGCTCCTGCGGCATCCTCGCTCCTTCCCTGGCTGCCTGGAGCGCGGGAGCTGGCGGGGCAGGTGACGAGTCAGCCACGGCTAACCGAGGCTGGGAGGGGTCGAACAGGCCTGGGCGGGGTCTCCCCAGACGCGGTCCTGGTCTGGCCGTTGGATGAACTGCTTGAGCCGGCGCTCCCTGTGCCTCCAGCCAATCGGGATTTCTAAAAAGTAACTCAGGCTATCCTGAGGCACAGCCAGGGTGGAGAATTTCTACTTTACAGATGCTGGGGTTGGGGGATTTTGAGATCGTCTTTCCTTTCTTATTTGGTGGGATGCAAAGACGGAAACAGCATTCCTGAGATGGAAGCTACATACAGATAGGGCTGTCCTCATAAAGAGTCCGCAAGAAAGAGAGTGACGGTGATGAGGCCTGAGGGTTCAAATCCCAATGAGGACAGAACTGACTTTAACAAAAGTTTTGTTGAGATATAATTACATACCTTAAAGTTTAATAAGTGTACAACTCAATGGTTTTAAGTGTGTTTAAAGAATTCTGCAATCGTCATCATAATCTAATTTTTGAGCAATTTTATCATCCCCCAAAGAAACCTTGTACTCATGAGCAATCAGTCATTCATTCTCCCCCAGACCTCCCTGCCCCCAGCCCTTAGCAAATACAAATTTACTTATCAGCTCTATAGGTTTGCCTGTTCTGGATGTTTTATATAAGTGAGATCATACAATATGTAATCTTTTGTGACTGACTGCTTTCACTTAGCATAATGGTTTGGGCTTTGTTTTGTTTTGTTTTTGGAGTCAGTGTGGCTATGTTGCTCAGCAATCCTCCTGCCTCAGTCTCTGGAGTAACTGGGACTAGGAGCATGTGCCACTCCTCCCAGCAGCAATTTTTAGGTTTTTAGGTTCATCCATGTTGTAGCACAGCAGTCTCCAACCTTTTCAGCACAGGTACCAGTTTCGTGGAAGACAATTTTTCCACGGATGATGGGGTGGTGGTTTCAGGATGACTCAAGTGCATTACATTTATTGGGCACTTTATTTCTATTATTATTACATTGGACTATATAATGAAATAATTATACAACTCACCACATTGTAGAATCAGCGGGAGCCTTGAGCTCATTTGCCTGCTACTAGATGACCCTATCTGGGGGTGACAGGAAACACTGACAGATCATCAGGCATTAGATTCTCATAAAAAGCATGCAACCAAGATCCCTCAGATGTACAGTTCACACTAGGGCTCGTGCTCATGTGAGAATCTACTGCCATGGCTGATCTGACAGGAAGCAGAGCTCAGATGGTAATGAGAGCCATGGGGAGTGACTGTGAATACAGATGAACATTCACTCACTTGCCTGCCACTCACCTCCTGCTGTGTGTCCCAGTTCCTAACAGGCCATAGACTGGTTGGGGATCCCTGTTGTAGCATATTTCAGTACTTTATGCCTTTTATTGCTGAATAATATTCAATAGTTTAGATATACCATATTTTGTTTTTCCATTCACCAGTTGATGGACATTTGGGTTGTTTCCACTATTTGGTTATTATGAATAATGTTGCTAGGAATATTCATGTACAAGCATTTGCGTGGATATATATTCTCATTTCTCTTGGGTGGATACCTAGAAGTAGAACTGCTAGGTCTTATGGAAACTTTATTTTTAACATTTTGAGGAACTGTCAAACTGTTTTCCAAAGTTACTACACCATTTTTCATTCTCACCAACAATGTATGAGGGATCCAATGCCTCCACATCCTTTCCAACACTTGCTATTGTCTATCTTTTTGAGTATAGCCATCCAATGAGTGTGAAGTTTTATCTCACTGATTTGCATTTCTTTATTGACTAATGATGAGCATGTTTTCATGTGCTTATCATCCGTCTGTATATCTTCTCTGAAGAAATACCTATTTGAATTTATTGCCTATTTTTAAATTGGGTTATTTATCTTTATTTTATTGAGTTATAAGAGATCTTTACGCCGGGCGCGGTGGCTCAAGCCTGTAATCCCAGCACTTTGGGAGGCTGAGACGGGCGGATCACAAGGTCAGGAGATCGAGACCATCCTGGCTAACACGGTGAAACCCCATCTCTACTAAAAAATACAAAAAACTTGCCGGGCGAGGTGGCGGGCGCCTGTGGTCCCAGCTACTCCGGAGGCTGAGGCAGGAGAATGGCGTAAAACCCGGGAGGCGGAGCTTGCAGTGAGCTGAGATCCGGCCACTGCACTCCAGCCTGGGCGACAGAGCCAGACTCAGTCTCAAAAAAAAAAAAAAAAAAAAAAGAGATCTTTACATATTCTAGATAGAAGTCCCTTATCAGATATGTGATTTGCAAATATTTTCTACAAGTTTGTGGGTTATCTTTTTCCTTCCTTCCCTTCCTTCTTCCCTTCTCTTTCTTCCCTTCTCTTTCTTTCTCTTTCTTTCTCTCTTTCTTTCTCTCTCTCTCCTTCCTTCCTTCCTTCCTTTCTCTTTCTTTCTTTCCTTCTTTCCTTCCTTCCTTCCTTCCTTCCTTCCTTCCTTCCTTCCTTCCTTCCTTCCTTCC
>NC_037677.1:75836825-75871620 GCF_003255815.1 Theropithecus gelada | reverse complement strand
CCTTCTTTCCTTCTTTCCTTCTTTCCTTCTTTCCTTCTTTCCTTCTTTCCTTCTTTCCTTCTTTCTTTCTTTCTTTCTTTCTTTCTTTCTTTCTTTCTTTCTTTCTTTCTTTCTTTCTTTCTTTCTTTCCCTCACTCTGTCACCCAGGCTGCAGTATAGTGGCACGATCATGGCTCACTGCATCCTTGATCTCCCAAGTTCAAGCAATCCTCCCACCTCAACCTCCTGAGTAGATAGCTGAGACTACAGGCACACACTGCCATACCTGGCTATTTTTAAATTTTTAGTAGAGACAAGGTCTTGCTATGTTGCCCAGGCTTGTCTTGAACTCCTCAGCTCAAGCAATCCTCCTGCCTAGGCCTCCCAAAGTGTTGGGATTATAGGCATAAGCCACTACATTTGGTCCTTTTCACTTTCTTGATGAGAACCAGTCTTTAATAGTTTTGTTGTATGTTTATTCTAAATAATTCTTATAAATTTGTCATGCCGCTGTAGTTCATTATGTATGTTGATGTTCTCAGTTTCCTTGTTGTTACTTATATTAAATGCCTTCTAAAGAGTCTCAAAGTAAAGGTGTCTGTGAATTTAGAGAAAGGATGTGAGAAGAAGAAATAGGAAACCTGTTATAGGTTTCCAAGAGGGTCCAGGAGAAAAATGGGGGAACCTGGGGTCTTGGTGTTGGGGGAGAAGCAGGCAGTGGAGATGCAGAGCCAATACTAGGCATAGGGTGAGGAAAGGGATATTCATAATCTTAGGTAGGGTCAACACTAGTCATAATCCCTACCTCTCTTGTGCAATTGGCCTGTATTTTTTGGCCAGTACTACATGCTCAATATAACACCTTTTATTCCATCAACTCTGATGAAATGAGAGAAGATTTAGGGGTTTCCAAAATATCTGTGGTTTCTCAGATACGTGCTTGCAAATGTAATGTGCTGTCTCTAATAAAATCATGAAGATTGAGACAGAAAATCAAGAAAATTAAACATAAATATTCCTACAGGTAGCAACCATGATTAGAAGGGTAAAAGATAGGACTTAATAGAGAGTTTAAAGCACTGGAAGACAAGGAGGAAAGGAAAAATAACATTATTAAGTACTTATTCTGAACTCAGTGCTTTATATAGTCTGCTTTTTTCATCCTCTACTCCACTTTATAAAATTGGTATTATTGCCATCATATTATTTAAGAAAAAATTAAGAACTGGAGTGGTTAAGAAACTTGCCTAAAGACATACAGCTAACTAGCAGTAGAATCAGGATACAAATCTATGTTTTTATTCCAAGATTATACTCTTTCCACTGCATTAAATTAGCTATTAAAAAACAGGATTATTTTCATTAAGTTGTCTAATTTTGTTGTATGTTGCCTTAACTGCTAACTCTGTGTGGTAAGCAGTCAATTTGTAGGCACTCTTATTTACTCTGCTTCACTTCTGTCACAAGACTCACTTCTGCTCTTCCTTCCTCCTGCGTAGGCTACAATTTCCTTCTCTAAAGAGGATCCTTTCTGTACCCTGGATCAATGATTCTCAAAATGTAATATGCATATGAGTCACCTGGAGATCTTTTAAAAATGCAAATTCTGATTTGGTAGTTCTGAGGTAGAGCCTGAGATTCTACAATTCTAACAATTTCACAAGTGATGCCACTCCGTGGACCATACTTTGAGTATCAAGGGCTTATGCCTTTCCCTTAACACTTGCATTGACTTTTCCTTTCCCTCTGTGGTGGCCAGCCTCCAAGATGGCCCCTCAGTGAGTCCCACATCCTGGTGCCCACATCTTTGTGTAGTTTCCTTCCACATTGGGTAAAGTTGACAGTGTGTGACTTCTAAGACATTGTGACTTCCAACTTGCTCTTTCCTTGGAAGAAGGAATAAGGGGGAAGTCAATTGTCATATTGTGAGGACACACAAACAGCCCTATGAAAAAGTCCAGATGGCCAGAAACAAAGGCCATTCTGCTGTCCATGTAAGCGAAGTGTTTTAGAAGTGGATCCTCTATCTCTAATCAAGACTTCAGATGACTGTAACCCTGGCCGACATTTTGACTGCAACTTTATGAAAGACCAGAAGCCAGAACCACCCAGCTAAGATGCTACCAAATTCCAGACCCACAGAAACTATGTGAGATGATAAATGTTGATTGTTGATTTAAGCTGCTATGGGTTGGGGTAATTGACTTCGAAGCAATAAATAATAGACCCACTAACTCTTTCACATCTACCTTCAAGCATGCAGAGATCATATTTGGAAAAATCACAGGCCCTCTTTTAGTTCCTATCTCATGCCCCTTCCTCACCAGCATTTTCCAAAGTGTGATAACACTGCTTGACTCCATTTAATTTACCCGTTTATCCTTCACAATGTCTTCTTTACCCATCACCCTTCTGAAACACTATCCTTGATGGTAGCACCTCACTAATTCTGATATCATTTTCCTGTTCCTTATTCCCTTAGATCCCTGTTGCAAAATACATCTTTTTGAAGCTATTTTCCTACCTAAAGCTCTCACTTTTCTTGGCTCCCACTACACAGAACACTCTTGGTGTTCCACTTACTTTCACCCATGACCCATCTTTTTCCTCACAGGTCTTCACTGTCGCTACTCTCCGAAGCCCATTTTCTAGTGTCTTCTCTTTTCTCTGTCTTCCCCTTACCTCTTTGGGAAGCAATTTGTATCTTACGGTTTCAAAATCATTCTCTTACATGATTGATCTCAAATCCATATTCTCAGCCCCATATCTCTACCTACCATTAGGGAAGTTCCACTGGTATACCACATACATTTCATATGTGTGTATGTCTTAAGCTCAGTTTACCATTCTCCCCTCCAAAAGCTTATCAATGTTAACACCTTTAATCCAATCAACCACACAAAAATTTCGAGTTCATATTTACTCTTCTATTTTTCTATTTTTGTATGTAATTGCAACCAAGTTCCATGCTTTCCCTCCCCGCCCCCAAAAGGTTATTCTTTGGGTTTCTAGTGCTATCGACCTTGTACAGGCAGGCCCTTATTATCTTGGTCCTAAATACTGCAATAGCTATTGAACTTATTTCCCTTTCTCAATTCTCTCCTCATTCTATGTCCCTCTATTAGACTAATTGTCTATTTAATGCATCACTGTCACAATAATACTCTCCTGATACACAACCTCTTGTTGCATTTAAGCTCAATTTCATGTTTCTAAGACTAACAGTCAATGTCTTTCACTATCTGATCTCAACCATTGGACTTAGTTGTATTTCCTCACTAGTCTCCAACAGGAACTTTGGCCTCCATGTGGAGCATTTCATACTTAATGTCCATTCCACATGCATTTCCTTATGATAGGAAGTTCTTTACCTATTCTTTTGCTTATCCAAATGCATTTTGCATTCAAGTTCTATTGTCCCTACAAGGCTTCCCTGACTCTCCATCCATGGCAATGCCCTTTTGAACATCTTTAGCCCTTATCCTCTGCACCATTTGTTTTGCTTTAAGGGAATTTTCCTGAAATTTGTTGTTGCTGTTGTCTGCATGAATGAACGAACGAATGAATGAATGAATATCTTGCATTGCTACTTATTTGTTTTATGCATTTATCTTCTTACCATGAAGATTTTAAGTTTATGGAAGGTAGGAGCAAATATAATCTTTCCTTTGCATATATTTTACCACCTAGTGCAGTATAATATCCCAAACAGAGATAATTCAGAGGGCAAGGATTATTTATTTACAGTGTGGCCTGATGCCTAGAAATCTGCATTTTTAACAAGCCTTGTACCCTCCTCCCCACCCCATAGGATTTTGATGTACTGCTTGTGAGTAGGGATCTTGTCTATTTTCTTTATCATGTGTCTTCAGTGCCTGGCATATAGTAAGCATTAAGTAATATTTTTGAATGAGTTATGCAGTTGACCACAAGCTATGTTTTGAAACTACACCCTGGGAGAAAGAGTAGGAGATTAAATAACACGCTGAACTACTAGATGTTGCACATGTATTTGCATGTTGCAAAAATGTGTGTGAAATGTTTTGAAAAGTTTAAAGCAATTTTTTTTTTTTTTTGAGGTGTAGTATCACTCTGTCACTCAGACTGGAGTGGAATGGCTCCATCTCGGCTCAGTAAAACCTCTGCCTCCCAGTTTCTAGCGATTCTCCTGCCTCAGCCTCCCAAGTAGCTGGGATTACAGGCATGTGCCAACACACCTGGCTAATTTTTGAATTTTTAGTAGAGAAGGGGTTTCACCATGTTGACCAGGCTGATCTCGAACTCCTGACCTCAGGTGATCCACCGGTCTCGGCCTCCAAAAGTGCTGGAATTACAGGTGTGAGCCACCGCACCCAGCCTGTTTAAAGCAATCTTAAAGTGTAAACTATTAATGCAAGATGCCAAAGT
This sequence comes from Theropithecus gelada, assembly GCF_003255815.1. Taxonomy (NCBI): domain Eukaryota; kingdom Metazoa; phylum Chordata; class Mammalia; order Primates; family Cercopithecidae; genus Theropithecus; species Theropithecus gelada. The sequence continues at coordinate 75,867,234 of NC_037677.1, read as the reverse complement.
AGATTCTTTTTATAAGTGTTAGTTTCTTTTTTGTTGGGGGGTAAACTGCCCTAGGAAAGACAAAAATAATCTTGTAAGCTTACTTTTTAGGTTTCTTTCTATTTATAAAGGAGAGAAAAAAAAATCACCTTTTTTGTGTGTGTCTGCAAATCATAGACCTTTGAGTTAGAAGGGCACCAAAAGTTTCAGCTCTATTCACCTTTAAACAAATACAATATTTATTGCCTTAGTTATGGGTGAGGAAATTGAGGCTTAGAAGGATTTGAAGATTTGCCCAAGGTGGAGATTCTCAAAAGTGTCCTCAGATACCTGCATCATAACTTCCTGGGAAGCTTGTTCTAAAGTTTAGACTCAGAGCTTCACCCAAAACTTACTGCTAAATTAAATCCTTTAAAGGAAATCTGCATTTTTAGGAGCTCCTCTTATGCCTTCCAGTGTAGTACTTCTCAAACCCTAATGTTCATCTGAATCACCTAGGAATCTTATTAAACTGCAAAGCCTGATGTAGCATGTCTGGAGTGGGGCCCAAGATTCTTTGTTTGTTTGTTTGTTTTTGTTTTTCAACTTTTATTTTAGATTTAGAGGGTACATATGCAAGTTTGTTACCTGGGTATGCTGTGTGATGGGGAGATTTGTGGTATGAATGATTTTATCACCCGGGTACTGAAAATAGTACCCTAAAGTTTTTCAACCCTTGCCCCCTCCCTCCCCTCTCTAGTAGTCCACAGTGTCTATTTATTGCCATCTTTATGTCCCTGAGTGATAGAGTTTGACTGTGTCCCTACCCAAATCTCATCTTGAATTGAATCTCCCATAGTTCCCATTGTTGTGGGAGGGACCTGGTGGGAGATAACAGAATCATGGCAGTGGTTTCCCCCATACTGTTCTTCTGGTAGTGAATAAGTTTCGTGAGATCTGATTTTATTTTTCTTTTTTCTTTCTTTTTACATGGAGTCTCACTCCGTTGCCAGGCTGGAGTGCAGTGGCGTGATCTCAGCTCACTACAACCTCTGCCTCTGGGGTTCAAGCAATTCTCCTGCCTCAGCCTCCCAAGTAGCGGGGACTACAGGCACGTGCACCACCACCCTGGCTAATTTTTATAGTTTTAGTAAAGACGGGGTTTCACCATGTTGGCCAGGCTGGTGTCAAACTCCTGACCTCAGGTGAGGCCCCTGCTTTGGTCTCCCAAAGTTCTGGGATTATAGGCATGAGCCACTATGTCTAGCCTAGATCTGATGATTTTGTAAGGAGAAACCCTTTTTTGTTTGGTTCTCATTTCTTTTTTTTTTTTTTTTTTTTTTTTTTTTTTTTTTTTTTGAGACGGAGTCTCGCGCTGTCGCCCAGGCTGGAGTGCAGTGGCGCGATCTCGGCTCACTGCAAGCTCCGCCTCCCGGGTTCACGCCATTCTCCTGCCTCAGCCTCCTGAGTAGCTGGGACTACAGGCGCCCACCACCGCGCCCGGCTAATTTTTTGTATTTTTAGTAGAGACGGGGTTTCACTGTGGTCTCGATCTCCTGACCTTGTGATCCGCCCGCCTCGGCCTCCCAAAGTGCTGGGATTACAGGCGTGAGCCACCGCGCCCGGCCTGGTTCTCATTTCTTTCTTTGCCTGCTGCCATCCATGTAAGGTGTGACTTGCTCCTCCTTGCCTTCTGCCACAATTGTGAGGCTTCCCCAGCCACGTGGAACTGTCCAATTAAACCCCTTTCTTTTGTAAATTGCCCAGTCTCGGCTATGTCTTTATCAGCAGCATGAAAACGGACTAATACAATGCATATCTGATGTTTAGCTCCCACTTATAAGTAAGAATATGTGGTATTTCATTTTCTGTTCCTGCATTAATTCACTTAGGATAATGGCCTCCAGCTGTATCCATGTTGCTGCAAAGGATATTATTTCATTCTTTTTTATGGCTGCATAGTATTCCACGGTGTATGCCCCATTTTCTTTATCCAATCCACCACTGATGAGCACCTAGGTTGACTCTATGTCTTTGCTATTGTGAATAGTACTGATGAACATGTGAGAACATATATCTTTTTGGTGGAATAATTTGTTTTCAGTTGCATATATACCCAGTAATGGGATTGCTGGGTCAAATGGTAGTTTTGTTGTAAGTTCTTTGAGAAATCTCCAAACTGTTTTCCACGATGGCTGAACTAATTTACATTCCCACTAACAGCATATAAATGTTACCTTTTCTCCTCAGCGTCACCAACATCTGTTGATGTTTTCCCCTTTTTTTTTTTTTTTCTTTTTGAGACTGAGTCTTACTCTGTCGCCCAGGCTGGAGAGCAGTGACTCCATCTCAGCTCACTGCAACCTCCGCTTCCCGGGATTAAGCGGTTCTCCTGCCTCAGTCTCCTGAGTAGCTGGGATTACAGGCGCCCACCACCATGCCCAGGTAATTTTTGTATTTTTAGTAGAGATGGGATTTCACCATGTTGGCCAGTCTGGTCTCAAACTCCCAACCTCAGGTAATCTGCCCGCCTCAGCCTCCCAAAGCCCTAGGATTACAGGCGTGAGCCACTGTGCCCGGCCAAGAAGCCAAGTTTCAATGGGTACACAAGTGCCCAGGAATTGGAGAGTGGGTAGTGTGCGTTGACTATTAGTCAGGGACTGTCAGTGGAAGGGAAGGAGTCAACGATGGGAGTGAGAGCTCTGAACTCGGTGTTCGAAGCGGGTAATTTATGGGAGGGGCATACCTATGAGCAGACAATGCACTCAGACACGGAAGATCTGTGCATTGGACAGAAGAGACACCTTTTTCCTCTGCAGTAAGAACCAAGGAGGTAAGTAAGGGGTCTGATAGATATGAGTTTGTGCATGTATGCTGGGTGAGTAATTGAGATAATTCATATATTTGAGAAAAGACAGTGAAATATTTAAAGGTAAAAATAATAAAACCAGCTGTGGCACCTATTGGATAAGGAATTACTAATTGATGATTTAGAAATTCCTTTATGTGCGTTAGGAGCTCATTTGTTATCCCCATTTTACAGATGGGCAGCCCCAGGTTCAGTAACTTGCTCTAAATGAGACTGTAGAGACTAACTCCAGCACCCGGCAGCTCTCACCTTAAGCTGCCTGGCTAAGGTCAGCAGCAGGTAACCTGGCAGCGTCTGGGGGCCTGCGGCCGAGGACAGGGCTGGAACTACACTTCCCAGTATGCCAGGCGGGGCGGGGCGCGGCGGGGAGGGCGCAGGCTCCTTCCCAGAAGCAAAAGCGGAAACAAAAGAGTCTCGCCGGCGTCCCCGCCCGCACACTCGCGCACACTCGCGCTCGGGCGCAGACGGAGCAGGGACCGGCGCCCGGAGCGAGCCAGGGAGCGGCGAACCGGGGACCCACCGCGCGGAGCCAGCTGAGCTGCCAGCGAGCCCAACTCGCGACGACCCACGCCCCCGAGCCCCGCAGCCGACCCCTGCCGGCCGGTGTCCCCACCGCGATCCCTGATCCATGGCGCTGAAGCGGATTCAGAAAGTGAGTGCCGGGGCCGGGCCTGGGGCTGCGGGGCAGCGGGGCAGCGGCCCCTGCCCACGCTGACTCCGCCAGTGGTCCCGAGAGATATGCAGGGAGAGCACGGGATGGAAGGGTGGGCCGGGGTGCGGGCAGGGAGCTGGAGGCTCGGGCCCGGCCAGCGGGCACCGGACAGGTGAGGTGGGAGCGGGGGCAGGTCCCAGCGGCCGGAGGAGCTTAAAGGCTGGGGGCCCGTGGCGCGCTCGCGCCGGGGCCGCTCCCGGAGCCCCAGGGTAGAGAGCCTCCTCCGCGTCCAGACCGCCCCGAAATCTGTGCTTCACGGTCACGGCTGGGTTTTGCCCTCCATGAGGCTAGTTTTGACCCCTGTCATGCTGTGTTTTCTCCAGGCTGTTTCTTAAGCCTGTCTCTTTTATGTTCTTGCTTACCCGGGCTCCCCGGGAGGGCACGGAAGGTGGGGTGGGCCTGCAGCCTTTCTCCGCGGAGCTGTCGGGTTGGTTCTTTCTCCTCTGCGGTTGGCTCTTGCTCAGTTGCCCGAATGGGCTGGAAAGCCCATTTGCGGCCAAGAAGCCAAGAGAAGGCTCCTGGCCCTTCTATTTTGGTGCCTCTGCTGCTGCCACTTCAGGTCACATAGCTGTAGCGAAAACATAGTTGCTGATACACAACAAGATGACCTCCTGGCTGTGATTCACGGTAAGTCAAGCCAAACAGGTTTTTTTTGCCTCTCATGATAAACTTAGATGTAAAGTTCGAGACACAACATAAACTGTCGCAATAAATTGTTTTGATGCTTTGACACATGGGTATAGAATGAGGAAGAAATGTATGTCTTCATCCAACAACTGTTCACCCATCTCAACCCTGTGTGTGGAATTGTCTTTTTTTCACAGTATTTATTGCCACCATTTCAGAAGCGAACATCCTTCAGAATTGATATTCGGGCATTTCTTTCTGTTCATTTTTATTTCTTGTTGGTCTGTGTACTGACCCAAGTTTTAGGTTTTACAGTTACAGTTCACACTGGGAACATTGAGAATGTGTTTGTTAAATAGGGAGTGCTTTTCACTAAGTTAAGCAACAATGGTCAGTGTATTTTGTAGTTGTTTCAGAAGAAATTAATGCCCACATTTTTATCTACTTTTTTGACCAGTAGTCCATTATAGCAATAGTAAATGTTAGAGCAGTGATAGTGACGTACACATTGTATTCTGACTAGCCACTAGTGGCATCTTTAGGTACAGAGGACAGCAACTTTTAGAGCCTGCCAGTTTTTTATTTTCAAATTCTAAATCTGTTGATCACCTGTTATTTTTTGTCCCATTTAAAGGTCGTCTCATTGTAAAACATACAGTTAACAATCAGCATCAGCATTTATTAAGTAATAATGTTTTCTTGTTTGAAGATAGTTCAGTTACACGTTGTTTTATATAAATATCCTAATTTTGAAGCCTCAGTCGGCCTCTTTACCATAACTTGCATACTTATTAATGACGACGTAATATTGGTTCACATTTGGATCAGAAAATGCACATCTTCCAAGGAAGTTTTCAAATTCTATTTCCTTCTTTCCTAGTTGTGAGAATTTTTCACATGATTTTGCACATACAAGAGCTTTTTAAATTATCACTGTGTTTTTTTAAGAGATGGGGATCTCAGTATGTTGCCCATGCTGGTCTTGAACTCCTGGCCTCCAGAGAGTCTGGGATTACAGGCACAAGTCACCATACCCAACTAACAATAGCGTTTAAATGCTGTGTAATTTGTCCACAGTAAGTGGATATTCAAAGAAATATGAACATTGTTTGTAAATACCATACTTGGCAGTTCTCGTCAATCACCATGCTGAACTGGTGTATTTGATTTATATTTATAATGTGTGTGTCCAAATCTTTTCTTTTTAGTATTTATTGGTTATTAGTTTATAGAGTTGTTCAGAAAAAAAAATTACTTACATAGAATTGGTATCAAACATGTGACAAATTGATATTTTGGAGAAGAAATTGGGATCATATACCATCACATCTCTGTGCGTTCATCTTTGGCTTCCCTTTCTAGTATCAGGCAAGTTAACTTACACAAGTCTTCTTTCCATTAATCACACATTCAGACCATTTCCTCAAACCTTAGGGGTGATTATTTTGATTGATTCCCTATTTTTCCTCCTCCTTTATCTACCTCCTTGATTAGAAGCCAATTCTAGGTCAGTTGTGCCGCCTGCCATATGAACAGTTATACCATCTTCTTCTTTGATGTCATCAGTATAGACATTCTTATTTGAATCTTTCATGTTCCAACAAATGAAGATGTATACTAACTTTTGGCCTTTCTTCCTAAGCTCCTATTGAAGTGTTACTATAGTTTTCCTGTACCTAAAGTTGCAGACTGTAGAGCTGTGTGGAACCTCAGATAAGTCTGCCGTAGTGTACTAGAGGGTACCAGCACGGGAACAGCTTCTAGGGTAGTGTCTTAGAATCACCTGAGGGATGTTTTCAGACTATCGTCACTTCTATAAATGGAGAGGTGTTGAATCCCTCAGATGGGTTGGGGTGGAAAGAAGACTGAGAACCACTGATGTTCTGGCCTGTCCTTATTCAAGGAGGTATCCAGAGGCCTGGAATAGAGGAGTGCATTGTCCTAGGATAATCTTTTTTTGTTTGTTTGTTTGAGATGGAGTCTCGCTTTGTTTCCCAGACTGGAGTGCAGTGGCGTGCTCTCGGCTCACTGCAACCTCTGCCTCCTGGGTTCAAGCAATTCTCCTGCCTCAGCCTCCTGAGTAGCTGGGACTATACAGACACACGCTGCCAGGCCTGGCTAATTTTTTGTATTTTAGTAGAGATGGGGTTTCACTGTGTTGCCCAGGCTGGTCTCGAACTCCTGAGCTTAGGCAGTCCACCTGCCTCGGCCTCCCAAGGTGCTAGGATTACAGATGTGAGCCATCACACCCAGCCAATAATCTCTTAATTGGCTTGGCATATTTGAGAGCGTTAAGAAGTTCATGATTTCACATTTCTTCACTATGAAAAAGAATAAAGATGATTGGATTAAAATTGTATGTGAAGACAGAGCATGGAGATATCAATGCTTAAAATACATTTTTATACTAGAATATACTAAATGTACTAGAATATACTAAATGATTTAATGCTCTGATTTAGTGTGCCAGTTTTGCATTCCACCTCATACATTTACGCACCCATGCCCTATTTTTAAATACAGTGAAAGATGTTATCACAGTCACCTAAATCATTAAAAGAAAAAAGTTTGAACAAAGTCTAAGGAAAGATACCTAAAACATGTCTGAAAAAAGAGGACAGTTTTTCAGCTAAGTATCTGTTTTCTAGAATTAATTTCTAAGTCGTTTCTTCTATCAATACTGTTTTCATTCCTTGATACACTTTTTTGGGAGGGATTGTTTTTTAAATTACAGATGTTAATATCCCAATACTGAATGTTTTGAAAACTAAAGGGGGAAAAAAGGAAATCCTAAAACAGTCATTATCATCATCATAGATCTTATTTGATAAAGAATTTGAGGTAATGAACATCATACTAGCATTATGTGATGTGATGTGATGTGATAAGTTTGTTACCATTTTTGTCTGTCTTTTGAAAAGTGAGACAATAAGAGTTTTGTTTTACAAATATAGCAACCCAGAGAACTATTCCTTGGTATGTAGTTCTGCCCCCCAAATGGAACATTAGTTGTTTTTGTTTTTTAATAATCAGTGTAATCTGAAACATATGTAGAGACATATAGATTAAAATCGAATTTGATTAATGTTTTGAGCTGCTGAATTTTTTTTTGATTTGTAAAATTTTATGTTAAACTGTATATGTTAGTCTAGAAAACCTTAACCCAGCCCTCTATGGATGGAGCATCAAATGGAAGAAGAAGGTCTGAGGTTTTTTTGTTTTGTTTTTTGTTTTTAGACAGGATCTCACTTTGTCACCCAGGCTGGAATGCAGTGGCACAATCTCGGTTTTCTGTAACCTCCACCTCCGAGGCTCAAGTGATCCTCCCACCTCAGCCTCCTGAGTAGCTGGGACTACAGGCCCATACCACCATGCCCAGCCAATTTTTGTAGTTTTGGTAGAGACAGGGTTTCACCATGTTGGCCAGGCTAGTCTCGAACTCCTGACCTCAGGTGATCCGCCCACCTCAGCCTCCCAAAGTGCTGGAATTACAGCCACCTCACGCAGCCAAAGGTCTGGTTTTTATTCCTGGCTGTGTGGCTTACTAGCTTCGTATAATGAGGTTAGTACATAGTTTCCCATACATTTCCATACAATGGATATGTATGGATATCCATACATATGAGGCTACTGATCTCAAAAACCAGGGTGTATATAATGGTTACTCTGCCTTATAAGTACTTGACATATATTAATTGACTTAATTCTTAGTATGCCCAAGAGGTGGAAAGAGTGTTATTTCCATTTTACAGATGATGACACTAAGGCAGGGAAATATTGAGTAGTTTACTCATGATCGTGTTATCTAGTAAGTGACATTGCTGCAAGTCCAAAACAAACAGTTGACTTCAATTCCATATTCTTTTTTTTTTTTTTTTTTTTTAGTTCTAGAATCTTGTATTTAATACCTTCTCATGCCCAGTTAACACAAAAATAGTTGCAGTTACATATTGCTAATGAAAGCCACCAAACTGCCTATCTGAAGGGAGAATCTAGGATCTTTCTCTTCCACCTTTGTCCTTAGGAGAGAATGATAGTTTTTGGATATTGAAGAGAGCATTCACTGAGCTTACTGAACTCATCAGATATCCTATAAAGCTTTCTGTCTAATGTAGCCACTAGCCACATGGAAACAAATTGGCTATGAAAATTTAGTTTTCAACCTTGAGCTTTATGAACTCTAAATATAGATCAAATATTGCTGATGAAAATTTAGTATCTAAATTGAGATGTGCTGAAGTGTAAAATATATACTGGAATTTGAAGACCTAGTATAAAAGTCTAAATAATTGTTACTAAATGAGATATTTATAAACAGATATTTTTATATTGATTACATTTTGAAATGATGACATTTTGGATAAGCCACCTAGTCAGGCTAAGACTCATTTTCTTTCTCTGTAAAATGAAGGAGTAAATGATATCAGAGTAGATGGTGAAACCCCCTTGTAGGACTTACTTGCCTTATTCTGTCTTTGCGTTCAGGTTCTAGCAAGAGGAGGGCAGAACATTTTCCTCCTTGTTCAGGCAGAGCAAATTTGTGGGCTTTTAAAGAGGGTAACATTGTTTCTTAAATCACTTTCCGTAATTTAATGTCAGTAATCTATTTATAGAAGAGAACAGCCATATTCCCTAAGAAAGTTTTGTATGACTTTACCTTTTATTTTGCTTTTAAGCTTGGCTGCAATATTATTACTGAACCTGTGACACTTCACTTAAAATGTCAAATCCTTTAGTGGAGAGGGTGTTATTTCCTTTTCTTATACGTCAATGATTGTGCCCCCTAGGCTAGCAAATAAAATCTGTCAATAAACTGACTGAACAATGCTATCCAATAGAAATACAATGTGAGCCACATTTTAATTTTAAATTTTCTAGTAGCCACATTCTAAAAAAGGGAAATAGAAGCAAGCAAAAGTAAATGTAATACATCTTATGTAATTCCATATTCTTAACCACTTCAGTACATAGCTTTTCTTATCCACGTGAACTCATATCTATTATATTTAAACTGGAAGACACAGAGTCAAATGGGTTTATGGGATATAAGTGCTTTGCAAACTGGAATGTTCTATACAAATGTAAAGTGGTGTTATAATAAGACCTTGGCATATTTAATCACTTTCACTGACACATTGCTCAAATGTATTGATTGTGCTGTGTAAATCTCTGCTCCAAAGTAATGCATGCTGAGATCGTTTAATGTTGTAAATCAGTAATATAACTTTGATCATCTTTGTTTCATCACTTTGAATTTCTCTCCTCCAAAAGGATTTTGAAACATTGGTTGTAGTTCATAAATGCTCTGTCAAAAGTATCATTGCATTGTGAAGTTTTTATTTGAGATAACTGTTTTTGAATTGATAGAGTCATTTAGTTCCTATAGTGGTTTTGAGTAGTAAACTGTTCGTATTACGAGATTAAATCCAAGACTCCAGGTTCTTTCTAGAAAGAATGATATAACTTAAAGAAGCATAGTATTTGTGCGTTTTGGGATAAATGGTTTTCCTTGAGATGAGAGGGACATTGTGTTCTTTCTCTAATAAGCCACTATGTAAATGTTTCTTTTAAATCTTTGTAATTAAGCTCAGTCTTTCTTTTGCCCTGATACCGTATTTTTCTTTCTTCATCACAATAAAGGTGCAAAAAAATGAGGTAACCTATGACAGTTAAAAAGTTCTGAGATTTTTTTCTCTGTGGAAATAAATAGCCTAGAACTAAATAAGACTGTTTATGCCTATTTTAAGAAGCTGGGCACATATGAAAACCAAACCTAGCAGGATGTGGGATTGGCTCCAGGAAAGCAGAATAGCGTCCTTACTCACTTTAGTTCCCTGAAATACGCATAGAAAACATATGGGCCCTTTATTTTCATTTAATGAGTGCTACTAATAGAAATGATAAACCTAATATTTAGCCATAAAACTAAGTTAATGGTCGTCTACTAATGTAATAGCCCCCGCCTTTTTAATAGTGAATAAGCTAATTACATTGAATTAACAACAGGAATTGAGATACTTATCCTCTCTCCTCTCCTGTGAAATGCTGGAATAAATGATACTAGAATATATAATATGACCCATATTTGCAGAGTTTGGAGATTGGAGGGGTGGGTCCTCAGGCTACCTTAGCACATATGTCTGAAGGCAGGACAGGTTTTATTTCTGGCCCATCTTGGTCTTGATGATCTCTGAGAAGCTAAAGTGTTTCTGTGCTTAGTTTGGTTCTGAGATGAATCTGTGAAGGTGCAGTTTCACACGTTAGACAATAGCAGGCTGTTGTGTTCCAGGAGTTGCCCTTAGTATGGGGAGGAAGCTGCTATCTAGAAGCATACAGTCTAGTGCTGTCCATTCCACCATCATGCTCTGCATCCTCTTGTCTTGCCTCTTTCTGGATTTATTTCTCACTGCCCTCTATTCATATGGTCCCGTTTGTATGGCTCATCTCCTTTAGTGACACCACAATGCTTATTTCGATTCCTGGTCTTTTTTTAGACTTAAGAAACCTCTCCAATGGGGGTGAGCTGAGGAGCTGGTTCCTTCACCTTAAGCTTCCTCAAATGATAATCTGATTGTTCTCATTGTAGGTGGTCACTCTCCTTATGTGAGCAGGGTTTGGGAGTAGCATGGTTGGATTGCTCTAGAGAAAACTAAGTGGACCTAATGGATGGTCTGGGCTCGTTGTTCTTCTCTTAAACCAGAAAATCTCCGGCTTGTGTTTTTACTTCTCCCAAATTTTGCTGTATTTTGTTTTCACTTAAAGATAATTTCTAATTTTCCTCTTTATCTCTTCTTTGACCCTTGGATTATTTAGAAGTACATTATTTATTTGCCATATGTTTGGGGATTTTACAGATAGCTTTCTGTTACTGATTTCTAATTCTGTTATGGTCAGAGAACAAATTCCATTATTATATGACTCCTTTTAAATTGTGGGGACTTGTCCCCCCTCCCCGAGACGGAGTTTGCTCTTGTCGCCCAGGCTAGAGTACGGTGGTGCAATCTCAGCTCACTGCAACCTCTGCCTCCTGGGTTCAAGTGATTCTCCTGCCTCAGCCTCCCAAGTAGCTGGGATTACAGGCACCCACTACCACGTCCAACTAACTTTTTGTATTTTTAGTAAAGGCTAGGTTTCACCATGTTGATCAGGCTGGTCTTGAACTTCTGACCTCAGGTTCGACCTGCCTTGGCCTCCCAAGTAGGGACTTGTTTTATGACCCAGCCTTTCAGGTGCTCAACAGCACTTTTGAATGAATGATGGTTAATAGTTCGTAGACTTCATTTTGGTATTTTCTGGTTGGTATCTATTGATGGTAGATTATTTCTAAGAAATGGATGCCAAACTAAGGTATACACCTTCTCAGCATCTTTTTTTTTCTCTTTTATGAGTTTCCAAACAGTTTAGTGAATAATAAACATCCACTTTTTAAAATGGAATGGAAAATATTAGTGCTTTGCATATAGTAAGGGTGTTGTTTCATAAAACTTTTGTTTTGGTTGTGTATGTGTGTCCCTGTGTGTGTGTGTACTAGGTTGTAATGTAAAATCTTTTTCGCATTATGAATTGCTGTAAGGAAAGCTGGAAAATCACTGTTCCATAACATAAGATCCTTAGGTAAAATTAACGTCAAAAATACATGCCATACAAACATACATATACATGCATACATATATAGGGAGAGCAAATGAATACATATACACATACACAGAGACACACAAATATATTGATACATATATACACATAATGTAAACTGTTCTAGCCTTGGAAACATTTCCATTTGATACAGACTGTATGCATTGTTTCCTTCTACAAGTAGCAACATTTTAGTGACTGATGTACAACCATAATATTCAAGAATAATACTGGATGATACTAACACAGAGTAGAGAATTTATTATGAAACACTTTAAGTGCCCACTATATGCCAGTTATGAACTATAGAGCTGTAAGAAGCAATATGTAATAACAAATATTTGGTAGGTATTGGTAGGCATGTTCATGTTTTACACGCGTTTTAACAAATAGGCAGCTAGGTTTTCTTTTTTTTTCTTCCATCTTTTTTTGGTTACTGTAAAGTAAATAGTAAGTTTTGATAATGGAGCACTCAGAATGCTCCATTTGCATATTTTATGTCAAAATTCTATTTAAGTTGTGTATAATTTCCTATCAAGTTTTTCTTGTCTCTCAGAGTGTCTTTAAACACAACTCTCCTGAAAGCTTATGAAGTAGTATTCATTTCTAACCTTTTATATGATATAAGCTCCTGAGAAAATATAAGAATTCCTTCTCATTCCTTCACTCATCACACTTTGTTTCTCTGGTGCTTAGCTCAAAATGTGCAAATGGCCTTAATACAGTACTGGAGCATTGTTTGCTTCAGTGTTCGTTGAAAATAATGTGCTGTAGCCGTTACAGTGTTGAGGTGAGTATTGAACTGGGGTGGGAAGAGCGCTGGAGTAGAAGTCAGATGGTCTGAACCTTCGTCCTAGTTTGGCTTTGTGACCTTGGCCAAGAGACTCATAGTCTTTATATTCTTCACCTGGAAATTTAATGGATTGAACTTGGTGCTTTATATCATCCCTTCTGAATCATAATTTTAGGCAAACCTAAATAATGTTATTTGCTGTTTTGTTTTGTTTTGTTTTGTTTTTGTAGCAAACAGTAGTGATCACAAAAACAAACACTGAGCTTTGGCACTGTGCTCTGCAGCTATATTAGACTTGACTTAAAATTCCATTTACTTTGAAATATCAGATTTGAAATAAATGTTGACATCTCTTAATGTATAATATAAGGTCAATAAATCTTATTCTCTAAAGAGCAATTATTTATGATGCAAATAAAATGTATTTCTATTATTGCACTGGTAACATAATGTGCTTCTCTAATTCAATTTAGCTTCTCTGTATGTCACGGATAGCTTTTGTACTTAAAAGAGTGTTTTATCCACATATTTAGACAACTGCCATACACAGCTGCACAACTGCCTTATAGGTAATAGTTCTTTTTTTTTTTTAAGGTGAAGTCTCGCTCTGTTGCCCAGGCTGGAGTGCAGTGGCACGATCTTGGCTCACTGCAATCTCCACCTCCTGGGTTTAAGGGATTCTCATGCCTCAGCCTCCTGAGTAGCTGAGACTACAGGTGTGCACTACCATGCCTGGCTAATTTTTGTATTTTTAGTGGAGACAGGATTTTGCCGTGTTGTTCAGGCTGGTCTCGAACTCCTGACCTCAAGTAATCCACCCACCTTAGCCTCCCAAAGTGCTGGGATTACAGGTGAGACCCTGGTGCCCAGCCTGTGTAATAGATTTTTAAGATTCAGTGCTGGGCACGGTGGCTCACACCTGTAATCCCAGCACTTTGAGAGACCTAGGCAGAAGAAACACTTGAGCCCAGGAGTTTGAGACCATCCTGGGCAACATAGTGAGATCCCATTTATAAAAAAAGAAAAATTTAAAAAATAGCTCAGTGTGGTGGCACGTGCCTGTAGTCTCAGCTACTTAGGAGGCTGAGGTGGGAGGATCACTTGAGCCCAGGAATTCAAGGTTACAGTTGATTGTAACCTTGTTACAATCTGTGATTGTGCCGCTGCACTTCAGCTTGTACGACAGCAACACCCTGTCTCAAAAGATTCAAGTTAATGCATTTATGGAACACCTTCTGATATAAGGCATATACTAAATGCAGTAAGGAGATGCTAGTTATATAGAAAAACAGCTATCACCATTATCTAAGAAATTTAGAATTAATAAGTGTAAGAAAAATCCTATGACAACTAGATGGATTTAGGAAAGTACCAAACAGAAAATACAATGTATTTAAACAGGAAGGGAGTCAAAGATGGGAGAGGCCAAATTTATTTGGGAAAATCAGGAAAGACTGTGGAGAAGATGGAATTTGATATAGGTTGGGAAGAGTGGATAGCATTTTGAAAGACTTAGGGGAGCCAGGCTCGTAGAGGAAGCTACAGAAATGACACTAGAATATGCATGGCTTATTTGGGAAGGAGCAGATAATCCTGCTTTTGGGAATCATTCAGAAACAGTAGACCATAAAGGTTCATAATGTAGACAACCTTGAAGGCCCGTGCTGAGAAATACATACTTAATGCAAAAGATTGGGGAAGCCACTGAAGGTTTTTGAGTAATAGGAACTAATGCTTTTTTTTTTTTTTTCAGATGGAGTCTCACTCTGTCACCCAGACTGGAGTGCAGTGGTATGATCTTTGCTCATGGCAACCTCTGCCTCCCAGGTTCAAACAATTTTCCTTCCTCGGCCTCCCCAGTAACTGGGACTACAGGCGTGCACCACCACGCCCGGCTAATTTTTGTGTTTTTTAGTAGAGACTGGGCTTCACCATGTTGGCCAGGCTGGTCTGGAACCCCTGACCTCAAATGATCCACCCATCTCAGCCTCCCAAAGTGTTGGGATTACAGGTGTGAGCCACCACACCAGCTGGAATGAACGGTCTTAATCATAGTGCATCCTTGCCCTCATCAAACTCAAGATTGTTTACTGTTTGTCATTATAATTTTGATTAATGTCATGAAAAGGGATGCACAGAGTATTCTAGGAATATAGCAGGGACCCATTGAAGGGTTCAGGGAAAACCTCCTGAAGGCAGTAATGTTTAAGATGAGACATGAAAGTAAAAGTAAAGTAGATAAAATGAATGACTGAGGGAGAGAATGTGTTTTGGGGAAGGGAGGTGATTAAGTTATCTTCTGCCTAAAAGGAAGTCATGTTTGCAACTAAAGGCAAGATAGCATTTGGAGGAATTAAAAGTCATGGCTGATGCAGAGAGCACTGGGGAACAGTATTGCAGATATGAGGCTAGAGAGAATTCAGATCTTGGAAGGTCTGGTAAGTCGTTTTAAGGACTTAGTCTTACTTGAAGGTGAATGGAAAACATCGAAGAGGTTTCACATGGCTCTTCAAGAAGATTTCGGCAGCAGTGTATAGGTAGAGAAATAGGAAGCTAGTAGGTAAGTTACGATATTGCACTTAAGTGAGATCCAAAGAGGGTCTAAGCTACGATGTTAGCAGAGGACATTGAAAAGAGGGGTATATGACAAAAATTACAGGGTGTTTGTACCACCTGGCCCTTTTGAGTTGGTGTGATCCATCTATGCCTACACCTTCTTGACCTTTCAAGTCAAGTATCACAGGCTCCCTGGTCTAGGCAATCTCTTCAGATTCCTCCTTCTGTTATCCAGTCTGGTCCCAGATATTAATATTGTCTGCCTGGCTGGAACCTTTGGGTTCTTATCCTAAACTACCTCTCCTCTGGCTCATATCAGACTCTTCTACACGTTGGACCTCAGCTGTCCTATTTGATGGGCCTTCTGGGACCCTTTCAGAGGGAAGGATCTAGACAGAAGGAGAATCTGAACAATTTGGTACTTTTCAAATTGTGAGGGAGTGGGTTGTGAAGAGAGGAATTAGATGGTAACTCCAAGGTTTAAGAGTTTGAATTACTGAAACGAATCAATGCATTTTTACTGTAAGACTTCATAAAACAGATTCAAATACAGCTTTTACTCGGCTACTTTGGATTTGTCTAAAATAGATTTTTATTTATATAATTCCTCTAATGGAAATATTATATGTAGAGAGTGTGATCAAGAGTCTGCCATCTAAATAGGAAGCCATGTTTGAAAGTAAAGGCAAGATAGCATTTTGGGAAATTGAATCATTATGCCTGGTACAGAGAAAACTGGGGGAAAGTGGTTGAGATGTGAGGCACTGAGTAAATAATGTCTATAATTCTGACCTCAAGCTTTTATTCTAAATTACACTCTTCCCCCTGCCCTCCGCCCCCCGAGATGGAGTTTTGCTCTTTTTGCCCAGGCTAGAGTGCAATGGCATGATCTCGGCTCCCTGCAACCTCTGCCTCCTGGGCAGAGTACTGTCTCAAGTAGCTGGGATTACAGATACGCACCATCAAGCCTGGCTAATTTTTTATATTTTTAGTAGAGGTGAGGTTTCACCATGTTGGCCAGGCTGGTCTCAAACTCCTGACTTCAGGTGATCTGCCTGCCTTAGCCTCCCAAAGTGCTGGGATTATAGGCATGAGCCACCATGCCCGGCCCTAAATTACACTCTTTATAGTTCACTTTCAATATATATGACTGATGAGACAAAGTCACATATTATTGCTTTCTTCATCTTCCTTTTTTGTGGCATTTGGCTGCATTATTATTTTTAAATAAACAGTTTTTGCCAGAGAAACTTGATCCAAGGAGACAGCAAAGCAGATAGGACCAGTTTGTTGAAGTGAGTTTGGTTCCTATAACTTAGTTAATTGGATGTTGTCAGCGTTTTGAAGTCTTCGGGAAGAATCTACATGGTTTAAAATCCAGATGTACTTTAATTCACAGGCTTAAAGATGTTCTGTATTTGGAGACATTTCTGATGATCATTTGACATCTTTCTATTGGAATAGCTCTAGTCAACTGGATAAGGAGATCAGGGCCTGAACTGTAAGCCCGTGAAATGTTTATTTACAGACAAACCAAATATAGCTCATATATCCTTGTAGAGGCAACATGAAAAATGCAGTCCAGTAAGAATCACTGTCTTGTTTTAGGAATTTTGAGGTAAAGATGGTTGTGTCATGTTAATTAATTGCCGGTTGAGCCAGGAGTTTTGAAATAATGCTTTCATAGGCTTTGGATTTAGTAATTTAAATTTTGGGCTGTAAATCAGTCCCTTGCATGGACTGTTCAATGTCTTTTACTCACACCCAGTGGGGTATGTATTATATCTATTATGGAGATTTAGATCTTCTGACTGTTGAAGCTAGAAAACAACAAAGCATTTTCAGTCTGGTCAGCATAATTTTTTAGGGAATATTTACTGCATTGTGTCATATTAAGTTTTATGGTAAATAAGGCAGTTCTCACTTGTTTGCTTTTATTCCCCTCTGTTCAGATTGGCCAGTTACCCTTCTGGGAGCCAGGAGATTAATGCAGGCCCCTTCTCTTACATTCCCTTCTTTGTTTCCTTTTATTTGTTTACTTTGTTTGAATTAGGCTGCCTCATCTACTTTTAGATTTTAAGTCCCCTAGAGGCAGGGATTGTGTCTAGGTTGGTTTTATGGAGAACACTCGGCATATTGTGGGGGTGTTATAAACATGCCATCTGTGGCAATTTAAAATTCAGTTTCAGACCTCTCAGTACTTTTCTTTGTGTCTAGTTGTTTATAGAAATCTGAACTAGAATAGAGGTGCTTAGCCATGTAAGACTATATAAATCCATTAAATACACATTTTTGTGGCTTTGTTATAAGTGCTTTTATAGTTCTGGTCATGATATAAAGACACTGTCCTTTAATCTACTGATCATTAATATCTTATATTTTTATTTTAAAATTTAGATATTCCTAGCTGGTTTTTTTATTTGAATATTAATCACATTCGAATGGAAAATTGCTTCATTGGCACAGACTACTTTTTTCTGGAACATACTTTCACCAGTTTGATGATATTTATTGCTTGATCTGTTTAGGTATAGAGTTGACTTGTTCTAAGCTTATTTTTGTCTCAAAGGGGAAGAAGGAAATAGAATCAACAATGCATTTCAATTTTAGATTAAAAGTCACTGGAAATGAAACCGAAATACCCACACAAAATATATGTATACTCACACAGTGTTCTTCTATAATGAGTTCTTTTCATATACAGATTTGTAAGTAGTCTCATTATTTGATAGCCATGTTTTCCATTATATGAATTCTATATATCCTTGCCCGTCTTTTTTGTTATCATTAGGTTATTCATTGTGGCAAAATACATTTTAAAAGTTATAATGTAAACTTTTTGTTTCAGTTATACAGACATAAACTATACAGCTTGACCAATTTTTACAAAGTGAACAAACCTGTGAAACCAGCACCCAGCTCAAGAAATAGTATTATAGGGACCCTAGAAACCCTTTCTTCTCCCTTCTTAGCTTTACCTCTGTCCTGAAGGTAAATCACTATTCTAATCTCTATCACCGTACATTACTGTAGCCTGTTTTTGAACATTATTTAAGGGGAATCATACAGTATGTATCTTTTTGTCTCTGGTTGCTTTTGCTCACCATATTTGTAAGGTTCATCTATATTGTTGCCTGGAGCTGTAGTTCATTCTTATTGCATGAATATGCTTCGAGTTGTTCATTCTACTTTGGTGGACATTGGGTTGCTTCTGGTTCGTTCTACTGTTGACGGACATTGAGTTGCTTCTGGTTTGGGGCTATTACAAATAATGGCATGCATATTCACTTTTCTGTTGGGTATATACCTAGCAGTAGACATGCTAGGTCGTAGAGTATTTCTATGTTTACCAGTAGTGGTTACTATCAGTTTTCCTCTTCCACCAGGAGTTCCAGAGTTCCAGTTGTTTCAAATCTTTGCCAACACTTGTACTCTCTTCTATTTCATTTAAATCATTTTGTTGGATATGTAGTGGCATAGCATTTTGGTTTAAATTTGCATATCCTTAATGACTAATGAAGCTGAACCCCTTCTGACATATATATGTATTGGCCATTTGGATAGCTTCTTTTGTAAAGTGCCTGTTTAAGCTGCTTTTTAAAAAGTTGATCTGTAGGAATATCTTTTACGTATTCTGGATGAGACTTTGGTCAGATATATGTAATATTGCAAATATTTTCTCCCACTTGGTGGCTTGTCTCTTCACACTTTTTAATGTGTCTTTTGGTGAACAGATGGTCTTAATTTTAATCAAGTCCAAATTTTTCATTTTTTTCTTTTATTGTTAGTACTCTGTGTCCTGTTAAAAAATCTCTGCCTTTATGGGGTTTTAAAAATCTTTATTATTTTACTTTTCACACTTAAACCTATAGTCTATTTAGGATTGATTTTTGTATAGTCATGCATTGTGTAATGACAGGGATAATTTCTGAGAAATGCATCGTTAGGCAGTTTTGTCATTGTGCAAACATCATCGAGTGTACTTTCACAAACCTAGATGGTACAGCCTACTATACACCTAGGCTATATAGTATAGTCTGTTGCTCCTAGGCTAGAAACCTATACAGCATGTGACTGTGCTGATACTATAGGCAGTTGTAACACAGTGGGAAATATTTGTACATTTAAATATAGCTACTCATTAAAAAGGTACAGTAAAAATTTAGTATAAAAGAGAAAAAATGGTATACCTGTATAGGGCACTTACCATGAATGGAGTTTGCAAGACTGGAAGTTGTTCTGGGTAAGTCAGCGAGTGAGTGGTGAGTGAATGTGAAGGCCTTGGGCATTACTGTACACTGCTGTAGACTTTATAAACACTGTGCATACACTTAGTGTATACATATTTATGTGAAAAATATTTTTCTTCAATAATAAACTTAGCTTACTGTAACTCAGTTTATAAACTTTAATTTTTTTTAACTTTTGGACTCTTTCTTGATAGCACTTAGCTTAAAACACAAAACACATTATGTAGTGATATAAAAATATTTCCTTTTTTATATCCTTGTTCTGTAAGCTTCTATTTTAATTTTTTTCACATTTTTTCACTTTTTAAGCTTTTTTGTTAAAAACTAAGATACAAACACACACATTAACCTAGGCTTACACAGGGTCAGGATACTCATTATCACTATCTCCCAGCTCTACACCTCCCCATTTTGTCCCACTGGAAGGTCTTCAGGGACAGCATGGAGTTGTTGTCCCCTCTGATAACAGTCCCTTCTTCTGGAATATCTACCGAAGAACCTGCCTGAGGCTATTTTGCAGTTCTTTTTTTATAAGTAGAAAGAGTACACATCAACGTAATGATTAAAAGTATAATGTAGTAAATACATGAACCAGTAACATAGTTGTGGATTATCACTGTCAATTATTATGCACCGTACACAGTTGTATGTGCTATACTTTTATAGGACTGGTAACACAGTAGATTTGTTTACACCAGCATCACTAAAGCATATGAGGAAGACATTGCAGTGCGATGTTAGGATGGCTACAAGGTCATTAGGTGACAGGAATTTTTCATCTCCATTATAATTTTATGTGACCACTATATATGCAATCAGTTGCTTGAGACGTTATGTGGCACTTAACTGTATATTATTTGAGGTAGGGGGATCAAGGTTGTGATTTCCTCATATGGATACCTAATTGACCCAGCACCATCTATTGAAAAAAACCTTTCCCTCTACTAGAAATGTCATTGTTTTCGCTTTTTAATTTTTGAGTTCTGGGTTTGACATTGGTTTCTTTTTTTCTTTTTGTTTCCATTTTCAACACATTGTCACAGTAGCTAAAGGTAAAATAAGTACTCTTGGTCCCATTCAGATGCCAAACACCAAAACTTTTGCTTCCACATCAAAAGTACTATTTGTTTGCCTGAGACGGTGATAATTTGCTAAGTTAGGTTGAAAGGATATGTTCATTTCCTATGTGCAACTTTCTGTATTAAGGCTTTGCAGAGCTCCCAGGGAGCAACACTCACTTTGGGGCCTGTGTGAATGGTGTCCTTTATTGTCGGTGGCACACGGTCTGTGTGGCAAGATGATAGCAGCCCTGAGTCCTACTTGTAATAACAGGAATATTAAAAAAACAATCATGGGTGTGGCAATATGCACCTGGAATCCCAACCATTTACGGAGTGTAGGGCGGGAGGATTGCTTGAGTGTAGGAGTTTGAGTCCAGCCTGGCAGCATAAGGAGACCCCTATCTCTTAAACCGAAAAAAAAAAAATCACTAACTTTTTCTATGCCCCCAGCAATCTACCATTTCACAAATAAGGGTACAAAAGTGTACCCCAAGTTTAAAGAGAAGGATAGGAAGTAAACTGTGAGGCAATCCTTGTGACTTTTCAGAATTTACCACGTCTTATCACCTTACTTTGTAATGTTTTATATATCAGTTTCTGTTTTTGACTTAGAAGGTAGTTTACATCAGTTATTTTTACTAGTTCCTTACTAGATCACTCTTCTGTCCTAGGATAAACTTTCTTTCCAGGGTTCCCTACAGTATTCTAAACTTTAGTGACACATTCAGAAGGGGACCCCTGAGGCTTATAACTACTCTTACATGTGTTTCCTTAGAGGTACAACTTCTGTAGCTACTTTTAAGCTTCTAAGAACCTAGAGGACCTCTTTCCTATACCTTTTAAGCTACATCTTGTAAAAATATTTTTTCCACAAATGAGTAAGTTCTCCTTTAATTTCATGCCCCAGTTTAATCATCAACAATGTTCCTGAGCAGTGATTTGTGAGGATTTTTATTAGCATCATAATCTGATACTATTGCATTAAATCTTTAATGCCTTGGAAGGTTATAGTTGGGATGAAAGTATAAAATCTGAATAATGCCTGTTAGGAAGGATGTAGAAATACTTAATAAATTTCTATATTTAGCACATCTGGTTAAGTGAACCATGGAATAAACAAACAAACAAAATTTCTGGCCATGCCACAGACTGCAGCCTTGTCTGTGGGCAGCTCTGTCACTAAGGATTGCCAGTGGTTAGAAGACGACTTACTTTGAGATGAGGTCAGCTCAGCACAAACCCCTAACTCCCTTGAAAAGCAACCCAAAGCTGTGTCCTGAAAGTCGGTCAACACCATCCTAAATAAACAATAAGGAATGTTTAGAGCTTTGAGATCTTCTAAACCAGAGAAATGGAAACAAAAATTTAACAGGAATTTTGTGTGGCTTTGGATACTTTGCTAGAATATATAATACATTCTATAAATTGAAAATACTTGTGATAATGGCATAATATCTTAGTAATTAATATTTTGATATTCATTTTTGTGTTTCACATGTTATTTAAAAGCTTACCATAGTGTTTTCAAGTGACCTGCACTATTGTAACACCTGTTATACTTTTTACCATATGCAGTCTGCATGTCTATATAAAATAATAATTTATTTGGATTCAATTATCAGATCTAATCACTTGCATTTGTAAAATATTGAAATTTGAGATATTCATGTTCTACTGATGACATTTTTCTTTAAATTTTATTGCTGATTCAAATAATACCAAACACCTTATGTGAAAGGCATTATGCTAAGTATCATGGAGGGATCCATAAATAAAGTGCATAAAATTCTTAGTTTTAAAAAACATTCCGGTAGATGGGGGAAAGTTAGCATTTATTAAGCATCTATTATACATGTAGGGTATTAAGCTAGGTGCTTTACCTATGTATTTTTATAGATAGGTATGAGATTTTAATTCGCAATACAGTTCTTAAAGGTAACCAGAGATGTCCCCATATTACATATGACACACTTGAGACTCAAAGAGGTTAAGCAAATTGCCCAAGGTCACACAGCTAGTAATTGGACTTTGAAAAGATAGCATTAAGGAAAGCAGGTAAAATTTGAGCATGGGAGATGGAAGGAAGGTTATTTTAGAAGAAGGAAAATTATAAGGGCCAGAGAACTTAACTGTGTCTAGGAAACATCCAAGTAGTCAGGTTGTACCTGCAGTTCTTAAACTTTTTAGTCTCAGGACCCCTTTAATTTTTTTTTTTTTTTTTTCTGGTTGTCACTGAACAAATTAACCTTTAATATTATTAAGTATTGTAGAATTCAAAGAATTTTTTGTTTCTGTGGGTTTATATGTATTATTATTTACCATATGAGAGATTAGAACATTTTAAATATTTGGCCGGGCGCAGTGGCTCACACCTGTAATCCCAGCACTTTGGGAGGCTGAGGCAGGAGTTCGAGACCAGCTTGGCCAATATATAGTGAAACCCCGTCTCTACTAAAAGATAACAAAAATTAGCTGGGCGTGATGGCGCATGCCTGTAGTCCCAGCTACTTGGGAAACTGAGACAGGAGAATCACTTGAACCTGGGAGGCAGAGGTTGCAGTGAGCTGAGACTGCACCACTGTACTCCAGCCTGGGCGTGGAGTAAGAGCAAGACTCTGTCTCTCAATTAAATAAATAAATAAATATATATATATATATAATAGAAAATAAAACATTTTAAATATTTAATAAATAATTTAAGAATAACAAACCCACTGCATTAACATAAATAACATTTTTATGAAAAATAACTATATTTTCCAAGCATAAAAGTAGAGTGGCATTGTTTTGTGTTTTCATATCTCGTTATAGTCAAGCTTACCGATGACAGCTGGATTCTCACATATGCTTATGCATTAATCTGTTAAAATACCACATGTCATTAAGCCTCTGGAAAACTCTACTGTATACTCATGAGATATTGAGAATGAAAAGACAGATAACATCTGAGTTTTATTATAAAATTAATTTTGATCTCATAGACTTCCTGAAAGTGTTTTAGAAAACCCAAGGGGGTTCTTTGGAGAATCACTGAGCAAGTTTGTGAAGGGGAACCCAAAAGAGAGTGTAGGTTTGGGACTAGATAATGAAAAGATGTTCACTGGGGGAATTTGGTCTTTACTAAGCAATGGGGAGCCACTGAAGTAAAGTAGAAGAGTGAAATAAAAAGAGCTGTGCTTTTAGAAGATTTTTTTTATTGCAAGTAATGCCTAGAGTATTGGAAGCAGTTACAATTGAACTGTAATTGATGTTTGAGGTAACTGTGGTAAGCAACGTAATGGGTTTTGAGGAAGAATAAATATATATATATATATATAGTACATCTGATTAAAAACGAAGGACAGACAAAGAGGGAAGTCAAAACAGTGCTGAGATTTTGAGCCTCATGACTGGTTGGCTTATGTCCCATTAACAGGCATGGGGAGTACAGGAAAATAATTAAGCTTGGGAAAGAGAGTAGGGAATTAAGTTTTGGATTGTATATAAGAAGTTTTACTTCTAACATTTTGAAATAATTTTGTCTTAAAAAGTTGTGAAAATAATAAGGTTCATATATATCCTTAACCTAATTTCCCCTAATACAACTTACATAACCACTGTGCAGTTACCAAAACAAGGAAAGCAACCTTGGTATCATGCTGTTAACTACACACATAATTCAAATCTCACCAGTTTTTTTTTTCACTAATGCCTTTTTCCTGTTACAGAATCCAATCTGGGATCTCACACTGGATTTAATTGCTGGGTCTTCTTAGTAACTATCCTCCAATCTGTGACAGTACCTCAATCTTTCTTTCATTGTCTTATGAAGCATTTTTAATGAAAAGAGAAGATGCTTAATATATATGTAGAGGGAAAAAAATGCCATTTTATCTCTTTTTTTATATTTATGTATTTATTTATTACCTCCATTCTCTCAGAGTGTGGGGTATTTTATCTTTTAAAACGCTTGAGAACCTGAATGAAAATCTTTATTTTTCTTTAAAAAGTTACAAAAGTATTATAAAAAATTAAATGGTGTAGAATACATAAAGAAGTAACAACCCAGTCATATCTCCCAGAGATAACTCCATTAACAGTTTGTTGTGTATCCTTTTATTTATTTACTTTTGCATCTAGAGTTTATATATATGAGATCATAATGGGCATACTGTCCTGTAACTTGTGTTTTTCATTTAATCACTATATTCACTTAACATGTTTCAATGTCAACATATGTAGATCTGTTTCACTTTTAAATGGCTACTCAGTATTTCATAATATGGCTGTATCATTTCATGAAGCCATTCTTATTGATGGACCTTTAGGTTATTTCAGTTTTTCATACTTATACAGGCTGCTGCAGTAAATATCCTTATATATGTATCTTTAGCTACCTGAGCAGTAATTTCTATGAGGTGAAATTGCTGGGTCAGAGACCATATGCATTTTCTACTTTTGCAGTTATTACCAAATTTCCCTCCAGAACACTGTGTCAGCTTACCCTCCCTCCAACAGTGAGTGACATACTTATTTCCCAACAAAGCTGTGAATGGATGTATTGTAATTGACAATGGTTTGGTCCAGGTATGGTCTTGTGGGTGCTTAACTATACATTGCTCTCTCTATTTTTTCCTACAAATCATTGCTTTGCTTTTGTAATACACATATGTAAATAAAATACTTAATGAAAATATTGAATGCTTTTAAATCCTTCGTCTTTGAGATCTTTTAATCCAGCATACGATAAAGACAAAAGCATGGCCATGAAGAGTTCTTGGCAGGAGGCCTGGGAGGCTTACGAAATCGTTATTGGGAGGCTATTTATGGGGTTCATCTTAGATTTCTAGGTAGTGGTGGAATAGGAAGAAATGTTCAAGAAATGTGACTCTGGGGTATATAAATTGTTCTCAAGAGGGACTTCTATTAGAGTGAAGAATGTGGAATTAAGCCCTGGCTCTTGTGAGGTTCCTATGGTCTTGAGCAAGTTGTCTAATTCAGTGTTAATTCTTATATGGTGAGTAGGGGAGAAGGGCAAGGAATTAGAGTACTAATCCTAACATATCCTTTTGGAATAATACAAAAATCATTAAATTATCTTTAATACCCCATATGTAGCAGTGGTGCTAAAACTAGATAGATAACTAAGAATGGCAGTTATAGCAGAGAAAGTGTAAATCAGACAGTAAGACATTTCCAGAAAAACTTAGAGTAATCTAAATCAAAAGAAAGAATTCAACAAATAAAAGTGATCCTTGATTTTGTCTGTCATCTAAAAGTACACTGGCTGCTGCATAGACTAAGCAAAAAGAGTGGGGTTTTCATTTGTCTAGTTGTAGTTTTTGTTTGTTTTATATTTTCACCTCATTAACACATCTCAAAATTTTCCAACATATCTTCATTTTTCTTTTTTCAAATTTAAGGTCTGTATTTTTGTGGGCCAGAGTGAGAATGTGTTGTACCTTTTGTTCTCTGTAGGTCGTTCTATCTGCACATATGCATCCTAGTTTCAGTTACGTGTTTCCGAAAAAATAACAGGACATATTTCCAGACACATGGATTGACAAAGAGATAGAATATTAGGAATCTAGACCCTCCTAAAAAGTCTAGGTTATGTCAGTCTCCTCCCCAAAGCATTACTGTAATTATTTGTAACAAATAATGATCCATATCAATATTAAGGATGTTTGATACACTATCAGCTGCCTCTTTCCTATGTGGATGAGCTGTAATGAAGTGACAGTTTAAGAACTTGGCCTTTTCAGGTGTGTATTAGATTTTCTCTCTCTTCCTTAGCCCTAACTTCTAACAGAGGAGGTAGAATTAGTACATCAAAAATAATAATAATAATAAGAACAAGATAATCTTTGTTTTTATATATAATATAATATTTTAAAGGGTTTTGAAGAACAGCCTGACATGTGAAATTTGAATATGGTTCAAGCCTGTTCCAACTAAAATAAGGTTTTGATTTTTCTTGTTAATGAAGAAAATCAATATGTATTTGTGCATATGTGTGCTTTATTCACATACACATTATCTCTGTAAAATATATACATGCAAGTCATTAACAGTTTTTTAAAACTACAGAGACTGTCATTTTCTGATTAACTAGTTTTCTAGTTAAAATGAGGGCAAAGAAGCCCCATTTACACTAGTGTTTAGAAAATTCAACATGATGAATAATTACAGAGGCAATTTCCTAAAGCCCAAATTAGAAAACTGTTATAAGGCACAGCCCTTCTAAAATGGGGCTGTGATTTGGGAACTGTTCCTCCCTCAGTCATTTAGACTATTTTAATAATTGTATTCTGCTCCTAGAGAATTGGAAGGTTGTCAGTTCCCTTTATTTGAATGCTTACTATGTGCCAGAGACGGTGCTGTACACTTGACATGTATCATTTCACTTGGTTGTCATAGAAACTATGGATGGAGGTAGTGCCACTTGAAAACTGAGCTTTGGAGAGGAAAAAAAGATTTTTCCCAAGATCATGTGTGAAGTGAGTGGTGGCACCCAGACTTGAACTTCAAAGCCTTGCTGCTTTTAACCAGTATAGTTAAGTCAAAGTCTGAAATCCATTTCCTTATTGCTTTTTCTTTTTCTTTTCTTTTCTTTCTTTTTTTTTTTTAAGGAGGTCTTGCTCTGTCACCCAGGCTGGAGTGCAGAGGCCCGATCATAGTTTACTGCAACCTCGAACTCCTGGGTTCAAGCAACCCTCCTGCCTCAGCCCCCCAAATAGCTGAAATTACAGACATGAGTCAGCCTGGTCAGTCCCTTATTACTTAACTCTAACATTGACCAAAGAAGCAGCTAACCCTGTT
The DNA here is from genome assembly GCF_003255815.1 of Theropithecus gelada. Classification (NCBI taxonomy): domain Eukaryota; kingdom Metazoa; phylum Chordata; class Mammalia; order Primates; family Cercopithecidae; genus Theropithecus; species Theropithecus gelada. The sequence continues at coordinate 75,839,975 of NC_037677.1, read as the reverse complement.
AGTTAATTCTTATTAGGAAGAGAAACACCGTACCAGCTATTAAAAAAAAAACAAACAGCAAAACAAAAATGAAAGTACCAAGGTATACTGGAAAAGAACATTGAGCTTGGAAGGAGACCTGAGTTTGTACTTGGCTCAGTTACTCAGCTCATGTATCACTTTCTTACGAAGGCCTTTCCCTGTCACGCCCTGCTTCTTGTTTGTCTCTATTAGAGCACTGAACTCATTGCCATAATTACCCTATTGCAGTGATTCTAAGGTGCACGTCTTTCACATTTTAACATTTCTAAAGTGTGGATGCATTTTATCATTGACAGTGTTTTAAAATAAATTGGCAGCATTTTTTCTTAATTATTGGTACTTAAAATAAGGATGTGATGTACGGTTGATGACATCTTAGATTTGATTAAGTGCATATTTATTTTTGTGTGTTCCCACAAAAATGTCATATCATTCTCATGGTTTTAAATATCCGGTATATGCAATGATTTTCCAATTTCTAGCTTTTTTTAAGGTCCACCCCTGTATGTTGAACCACATGGTTTCTTCATATCACAGGGATTACAGATTCAACACATCTACTCTCCAAATCAGTTTGTCTTCTGTTCTCCATCTCAGTGAACGGCATCCATATTCGTACATTTGTGGAACTAAAATGTGAGATAATCGCCTACCTGGGTTTGAATCCCAGTTCCACCCTATGGTAATTAATTACTCAAGCATGCAGTGAAGTATGTCACCTTAACTCTTCACTTGTAAAATGGGGAACATAATAACACCTATCTCTGAGGATTGTTAGAATGACTGAGACATTGAATAAATGTTAGCTGTCCCTAATCTTCATCATACATATCTATGACTTCTCTCCTTCCTCTGCACATGTAATTCATCAACTCCTGTGATAGATAGGCCCTTCAGAGTATCTCATATCTACCACTTCTATCTTGTTGCCACTTCTCCAATCTAAGCCCCCATTCTTCTTGCCTATGTAGCAACTAATCTTGTAGCTTCTCCTCCTTCCCTTGTCTAATCCAGTCAGAACCATCCATTAAATCAGAGCATGCCACTTCTTAAGACCTCCCTCACCCCCCACCCAATGCATTTGGTATAAAACACCACATCGTTAATGTGGTCTATATGGTACTCTATTTCCTGCCTGGCTTCTGCCTACCTTTCCAGCCTCATCCTCTGCCACTCTGCCTCCCAGTATCACTCTTTTCCTCCAAAAGTAACTCCTACTCATCCTTTAGATTTCAGCTTAAATGTCACTTCCTCAGAGATTGTTACTGATCTTCCAAACTAAATTAAGTCTTCAGTTATAGTCCTTTATATTGAATGTATACCTTTCTTATTTGGGATGATCAGTTTTTTCCAAACTGTGGCTAAAGAAGTGAAGTAACTTCCACAAGGTCAAAGGGTGAGATATGTTAGAACTGGAATTACATCTGTTAGAGAAAAAGAAAAAAAAAATCCAAAAAAGAGAAAAGAAGAAAAATCAAAAGAACTGAGATTACAACCCAGGGATGGGGCGAACTCTAAAGCTGTGTCTTTTCTGTGATCTTTGCTGCCTTGAAGGCAGGAAAGAGGGTATGAGTCAATGTTCTGAGTTTCAAAACATGGCCTGACTGCTGCTCATTTATTTCCCATTTCAAGTTGTCCTTAAATGAGCTGGGTGCAGTGGCTCATGCTTGTAATTCAATACTTTGGGAGGCTGAGGCAGGTGGATCACTTGAGCCCAGGAGTTGGAGACCAACCTGGTCAACATGGCAAGACCCCATCTCTACAAATAAAATTAGCTGGGTGTGCTGACGCATGCCTGTAGTGCCAGCTACTTGGGGTGGGGGTAGGGGTGGGGGCCTGAGGTGGGAGGATTGCTTGGGCCCAGGAGGTTGAGGCTGCAGTGAGCTCTTGTGCCACGGCACTGCATCCTGGGCGACAAAGTGAGATCCTGTCTCAAAAAGAAAAAAAAAAAGGTGTCCTGAAGTATTATTCTTTCTGAGCCTTCTTGCTCCCTCAATAGATTGTAACCTGTTAAAGTAGTACCTGTGTTCTGATATCTTATCAACCTAGCACTTACATAAATTACCTTGCATACAGTAGGTACTCATTAAATAGTTTTTCTCTTAGGGATGTTAAAGAAAAACAGTATTTTATTCCATTTAATCTTTTCAAGGTTTGAAGCTGTCTTACATACCTTATTCTTTCTACCAGTCAATGACAAAGTACAATTTATGTTTTTATATTTTGAATAGAACCGCTTTAAATGTTTTTAAAGCTAAGCTAATAGTTTGTATCTTAATGGATCATTACCCTTGTTTCATTGGGAAAAGAAGGAATTAACCTTACATATTTTTGCTTTCCTTCAGGAATTAAGTGATCTACAGCGCGATCCACCTGCTCACTGTTCAGCTGGACCTGTGGGAGATGACTGTAAGCTTTGCTCTATTTCTGGGATTATGCTACCATTAAAAACATAGGTTTGGACATTTGTTAATGACTCCAAAACTCCTTTGTTTGTTTCAGTGTTCCACTGGCAAGCCACTATTATGGGGCCTGTAAGTATGATTCATATCTATGAAATTAACCCCCTCAGCCATACTTCATTCTTGCCATTTCACCTTTGATCAGATGTTTGTGATGAAGGTTGAATATTGTACTTTGAATCACCTAGGAAGCAAAATATTATTAAGGATTTACAATGATTTTCTAAAGCATTGGTGGCAAATATTTCCTGGATAACTATTATGTTTTCCTTTGTGGAATCCTAGATCATTGCACATAATGGATTGCCACAGCTCGAAACCAGGCTGTGTGTTTATCTTTTTTTTTTAAGTCACCGAGAGTTAGTTGTAATTAAGCATAATCGTTCTCACATCCGCAGTTTTGGTACATTAGAAATTAGAAGGTGGGAACTGAACAATGAGATCACTTGGACTCAGGAAGGGGAACATCACACACCGGGGCCTATCATGGGGAGGGGGGAGTGGGGAGGGATTGCACTGTGAGTTATACCTGATGTAAATGACGAGTTGATGGGTGCAGCAGACCAACATGGCACAAGTATACATATGTAACAAACCTGCACATTATGCACATGTACCCTACAACTTAAAGTATAATAATAATAAATAAATTAAAAAAAAATAAAAT